>NC_057730.1:46851155-46857913 GCF_004010195.1 Chiloscyllium plagiosum | reverse complement strand
CTCCCCCACTGTACTCTATGCTACTCTATCCCCACCCCACCCTCCTCTAGCTTATCTCTCCACGCTCCAGGCTCACTGCCTTTATTCCTGATGAAGGGCTTTTGCCCGAAACGTCGATTTCGAAGCTTTTCGGATGCTGCCTGAATTGCTGTGCTCTTCCAGCACCACTGATCCAGAATAAAGGATTCACATGGCCTACTTCTGTGCTACACTATGGGCAAGTTAGCATGGCCAATTCACCCGAGCTGAACATCTTTGACTGTGGGAGGAAACTGGAGGAAACGCACGCAGACACAGGGAGAATGTGCAAACTCCACACAAACAATCACCCATGGCAGGAATCAAACCCAGGTCCCTAGCACTTATTTCACATTATTTCTTCTTTCAGGTTTAAAATTATTTCAGCTTTTCAGCATTCATAGTTCGAAGTGCCATACTATCCATCCTGCTATGTCCATCTTAATCTTGTCCGTCAGGATCCCTCTCAACCTTCACTGCTCTAAGGAAAATAATCCCAGCCTGGCCAATCTTTCCTCAAAGATCAGGCCCTCTATCCCAGGCAGCATCCTGGTCAAAACTGGAAGAACAATGGATGCTGGGAACCAGAAATAAGAACAGAAATTGCTGGAAAAGCTCAGCAGGAACAGCAGCATCTGTGGAGAGAGATCAGAGTTAACTTTCTGGGCTGTTTTCCCTGGCGCGTCGGAGGCTGAGGAGTGACCTTATAGACGTTTACAAAATTGAGGGGCATGGATAGGGTAAATAGACAAAGTCTTTTCCCTGGAGTTGGGGAGTCCAGAACTAGAGGACATAGGTTTAGGGTGTGAGGGGAAAGATATAAAAGAGACTTAAGGGGCAATGTTTTTCACACAGAGGGTGGTACATGTATGGAATGAGCTGCCAGAGGATATGGTGGAGGCTGGTACAATTGCAACATTTAAAAGGCATTTGGATGGTTATATGAACAAGAAGGGTTTAAAAGGATATGGGCCAAGTGTTGGCAGGTGGGACTAGATTGGGTTGGGATATCTGGTCGGCATGGATGGGTTGGACCGAAGGGTCTGTTTCCGAGCTGTACATCTTTATGACTCTATATAACAGGGTGACTGGAACTACACACACCATTCCAGTTGTGGAACACTGCATTCTATTCAATTCTAGCATATTCTCCCCGCTCTTGTATTCTAATTATGGCATGTTCCCAATATTCCTTCTTAACCACCTTATCTACCTGCCCTGCCACATTCAAGGACCTGTGGATATTCACATCTGCAATTCCTTCCTACTTTTCAGGGTGTACTTCCTTGCCTTGTTAGTCCATCCAAGTGTAACACCTCACACTTTTCCAGGTTGAATTCCATTTGCCCAGCTGACCAGACCATTGATATCCTCCTGCAGTTTACAGCTCCCCCCCGCCTCACTATATACCACAGAGGGCAGAGGGAGACCATTTGATCCCTCATCCTTGTGCTGCCCCTGTGGAAGTGATGCTTGATTAGACTGAGCACTTTGTTCGTTCAAACTTTATTGCTGGAACAGCACAGCAGGTCAGGCAGCATCCAGGGAACAGGAGATTCGACGTTTCGGGCACAGGCCCTTCTTCAGGAATCAACCTGTGCCCGAAACGTCGAATCTCCTGTTCCCTGGATGCTGCCTGACCTGCTGTGCTGTTCCAGCAATAAAGTTTCAACTTTGATCTCCAGCATCTGCAGACCTCACTTTCTCCACTTTGTTCGTTCACCATTGCAATTAAATATCTCCAGATAATTGATTCAGTACCATGGTTTTGAGGGACCTTATTTTTCATAAGTATACTGGAAGTTAAAAGCAGAAAACATGAGCCAAGGCGACTTGCGGGTATGTGCAAATAAAAATGGCCGTCAAACCAAAGACAGAAGATATTGTAGGGGACGACTAGAAGCTTGGCTAAGGTTTTATGGAGGAACTGAAATGGAGGGTTTTGCAAGACGTTTGTGGAGGGAATATTCGCAGAATATGTGTCAAAAAAAACAGACCATTGTGAAATGAGTCAGGTATTTTATCTGTTTCTGAGTCAGTAAGGCCTCCTGCTCAGGTTGTTTATATAATCCATTCCACAGGCAATGCCCTGTTTTTCATTGAAACAAAATTGACATAAATCTTCTAATTTTATTGTTACTTTTGGGCAAGTTCAAATGCAGCCAGGATAGTGTTGACAAGCATATTTTATTTAAACTAGAAGAATCATGTAACTAACCCTTCGAGATTCTTTCTTTCTTTCAAGGCACTGAACGTAATAAATTTCATACACTGAGAAGCACATCTATCTCACTTAAAATGGCAATCGCCTGGGATCAGATATAATACTGAAAGGACTACTGCCAGTGGCTGATTTAATTTCAGCTGCTGAACTGAAAATCTAAACACTTTCTTCTGATTAACTGCGTTCCCACTGCCCAATATTAATACAGTTCTTGCCCAAGTTCCAAATGTAATTGAAATTTGGCCTTTGAAAGAAAAATGTGCATCTTCTTAACAGCTGAGTTTGCAAACCTCTCATCTGTTTTGCCTTTCAGTTTAAAAAAGTATCTAAGTCTCACCACTGGCCAAAACCCATAGCCCTCTGGGTCCAGATCTCACAAATACCCCCTTCACCTCACGACTGGTGCCCATACCAAAAGGGGTCTAAAACCCACATTGAAATAACCCAGCAGAGACCAGTAGCCCATCACCTATATTTACACGTGGAGGTTCCTTGACACTGATCCAGCTCCCTCAAAGCCAGCTCTCAGAGTGAACAGAACCTCTAACGCTCCTGTTTATATCTGTCAGCCAGGGCTCCCTGATTGGACCAAGTTAACAGCCCCAATCAGGGAACCCATATTCTATGAGTTTCACCTGGTTGACCTCATTCCAATTACTACACACATACTCAGGAATATTTCCTCCACAATGTCTTGCAAAACCCTCTATTTCAGTTCCTCCATAAAACCTTAGCCAGTCTTCTGGTCATTTCCCTACAATATCTTCTGTCTTTGGTTTGACGCTCATTTTTATTTGCACATACCTGCAAATCGCCTTGGCTCATATTTTTGGCGTTTAATTTCCAGTATAATTGTGAATGAGTTCTTTTTGCCTTTATCTGAGGCTTGTGCAGTCTTCCAAAGTGCCAGAAACAGATGCTTGAGCAGAGTTCTGCAGAGGATGCAAAGTTGCCCTGCACTGGGGCATTGTAGTGATTGAACATTGTAGTGAGTGGACTTTGCTGACTGCGACATCCTTGATTGGGGTTGGTAATGTGGGACAATCAGGGAGCCATAGTGAACAAGAACGTCAGAGAGTCTCCTCAGTCTGGGCAGAAGCTTTGAGTTGGCTGGTCAGAACCCATGTACTGTGCACATGTAAATAAAGGGTGACTTGGTGACAGGATACTGGCCTCAGGCATGAGCACATAATACCATGGAAAGCTGGACTTGGACCACCCTAACAGGCAGGTCAGGTGTGAATTCCTCTGGTTATTAAGACAAGATTTAACTTTAAAAAACAACTTATTGCATAGCGAAAGAGGGAATCTGTAAAGATACAGCCCCTTTTATAACTTCATGACATCCAAAAGAAGGGACAAAGTCAGATTTTAGAAAATTGCAAGGTATGCTATAATCTATTTTGAAATCCCTCTGCTTTCCCTCATCGCTGTCCAGTCATTAATTTATACCTCTCATGTAGATTTTTACATTTTAGACACTAAAGGTCTTTCCTTGCATCAAATGTATAGGTGACACTTTGCAAGAGCAAGCAGGCTCCTGTTAATTCAATAAGTAAGTCCCAGAGGACCATAGAGCTGCCCATTTATTCAAGAGAGAGAGAGATGACTGGTCGTGGTTTAACCTGAGGGTCATGTCACCTCAGGCAAGGGAGAGGAGAGGTTGAGAAGGAGGGGCCAACATGGTAATGCTCAATCAGTGTGGGAATTGAACCCACACTGTTGGTGTTAGTTTGCATCACAAACCAGCCAACTGAGCTAACCAACCTCCTTGTGGAATCATACAGATTACAGAGTAGTTTTACGACAGATCACAACATAACAGCATGAAGTTGGAGGCTAGGACAGGAAGGTACCTTCCAAGGCCACACCCTTCCTCCATCTGTGCCGCAAGATTGGTGCACTTGGAGCCCCACCCCAGTATAATCAGAAGACAGCTCACCCAGCTTTCCCAGCAGGGGAACTAGCCAACCTTTGTGTCCATTGGAGAGGCGGATGGTGAGCTGAGGGCCTTACATGATCATTATTTGACTGTTTAAGGGCCTTAATTGGCAACAGGTCAAGAAGGTCATCCATGCCCAGGTTGAGGTGGTGTGAAGTGGCTGAGTTTTTCTCCAGGGTCAACTTGCACAATTATTGCCCCTTCACTCCATCTACTCATGTAATGAATGTTGAGTCCACTATTCAGTGAAATGCTGTATGTCCTGGATATTTCCAATGCATTTTCCAAGCCCAGATAAAGGTTGGAAGGTTCTATTCCCGGCTCATAGTATAGAACCACTGCAGTGTGAGAACAAACCCTTCGGCCCAACAAGTCCACACCGACCGTCTGAAGAGTATCCCACTTGGACCTGTTCCCCAACCCTACTACTCTACACTTACCCTTGACTAATGCACCTAAGCTTCGTATCCCTGGAGACTATGGACAATTCACCTAACTTGCACATCTTTGGATTGTGGGAGGAAACCTACGCAGACACAGGGAGAATGTGCAAACCCCACACAGACAGTCACCTGAGGCTGGAATTGAACCCGGGTCTCTGGCGCTGTGAGGCAGCAGTGCTAACCACTGAGCCAATGGTGTAGGAGGGGCTCAAGTGGCTCTTGGCAATTGGGCTTGAATCCAGTGGTAAGATCTTGGCTATTGAATCAAGTTTCAGTATCCTCCTCCTATAGAAACAGTCCAGATAACTACATTTAGATCGAAAACTGACTTTGAGGCAATTTCAGGTGTGCACACGTGCGATCACATTGGAAACAAAACAGCAATTGCTAGAAAAGCTCAGCAGGTCTGGCAGCATCTGTGGAGAGAAATCAGTGTTAACATTTCAGATCCAGTGACTCTGCCTCAGAACCATGACTTTAGCCTCAGTGGTGTAATCACAAAAGTTTCGATGCTAAGTTGCAAACAGAGTTTTATTCGGTTTAGTTGGTCTATTTCCTCCCAGGAGTGATATTAATTCCATTCTCCCACAATTACTCTGCCAAGGCAATCAAACAAAATGTGTTACACAAGACAAATTTAAACAATATACAGCTGCAAGATTGGAATTACTCTGCTACCCAAAGTTAGTTTTTAATTGAAAAATATTTACAAGTACGGCAGCAGAGATTACAGTTCCCTAATATAACTCTTTTTTTTATTATAAAGGGAAATTCATTTTGTCCTACCTTGGGATTTCCTTTTGAACATTTGCGAGAGACTGTTGCAGTGAGAGTGATACCGTCCGCTGTTAATTGTGGTGAAACTGTGATTGTATTCTTTATGGCTGCATTTACGATCTGCTACAAACATCCAGCAGAGAAAATCTTCCCCTTGCTGGTAGTTAAATCCCCAGTAAATTATGGAATGGGACTTGCCTTTAGCAATATGGGCAGTTTCAGAATTTTTACAATGTCCCCTTTCATCTGCAAACAAGAAAATGCATTCAGGCAGAATACGTTTTCCACAATAATGCACAAGCACATAAAATGCAAGATTCTGGCAATAAAAATAATACCCTACAGCTCAATTATAGCAGTGAGATGATCAATAGCTTTGCATTACTTACATTACAATGTTTGTAACTTATTTTCACAGTTATTGCTCCCTGAAGTAGCTGTTGAATCATTTAGAATATAAATAAGCAGTAATCATAATTGTACACACAGATGCAACATTAATAAACCCCATGGGATCTGACATGCATTCCACAAATGAGTGAGCTAAGTAATTTATGAGCATCAGCCCTTTATAATTTTCTAATCTAAAACTGCTTTTCCCAATTTATGTTAAAAATGGCTTTTCTCCTTCTTAAACACCATTTATTTTTCTCATAGCTATTGCAGCATAGCAATCTGTAGTCCTTGGTATCTCACCCAAGTGGTAATTATTCTGTTTGACACAATGTGTTACAAAGGAGAAAGTGAGGACTGCAGATGCTGGAGATCAGAGTCAAAAAGTGTGGTGCTGGAAAAGGCAGCATCTGAGAAGCAGGAGAGTCTATGTTTCAAGCAGGAATGATGAAGAGCTTATGCTCAAAACGTCGACTCTCCTGTTCCTTGGATGTTGCCTGACTGGCTGTGCTTTTCCAGCACCACCACATTTTGACAATGTGTTACAAACCCAGCTGATTTCGCCAATGGACAAGTCTGATCCCAGAATGAAATCTAGCTTGATGGATCATATATTTTGTTTAAATTTTAGTTATTGTGGTGATCAGTCACTGAAACATTGTCGCACATGAGGAGCGGAAATTCTTTAAAATCAGAACAGACACTTATGATACAAAAGATGAAAACAAGTCGAGTGAATCCTTAGAAGAGTATAAAGGAAGCAGGAGTATATACTTAAGAAGGAAATCAGGAGGGCAAAAAGGGGACATGAGATAGCTTTGGCAAATAGAATTCAGGAGAATCCAAAGGGTTTTTACAAATATGTTAAGGACAAAAGGGTAACTAGAGAGAGAATAGGACCCCTCAAAGATCAGCAAGGCGGCCTTTGTGTGGAGCCACAGAAAATGGGGGAGATACTAAA
>NC_057730.1:46835462-46850384 GCF_004010195.1 Chiloscyllium plagiosum | reverse complement strand
CAGGTAGATAGGATAGTGAAGAAGGCGTTTGGTATGCTTTCCTTTATTGGTCAGAGTATTGAGTACAGGAGTTGGGAAGTCATGTTGCGGCTGTACAGGACATTGGTTAGGCCACTGTTGGAATATTGCATGCAATTCTGTTCTCCTTGCTATCGGAAAGATGTTGTGAAACTTGAAAGGGTTCAGAAAAGATTAAATAAGGATGTTGCCAGGGATGGAGGATTTGAGCTATAGGGAGAGGCTGAACAGGCTGGGGCTGTTTTCCCTGGAGCGTTGGAGGCTGAGGGGTGACCTTATAGGGGTTTACAAAATTATGAGGGACATGGATAGGATAAATAGACAAAGTCTTTTCCCTCAGGATGGGGAGTCCAGAACTGGAGGGCATAGGTTTAGGGTGAGAGGGGAAAGATATAAAAGAGACCTAAGGGGCAACTTTTTCACGCAGAGGGTGGTACATGTATGGAATGAGCTGCCAGAGGATGTGGTGGAGGCTGATACAATGGCAACATTTAAGAGGCATTTGGATGGGTGTATGAATAGGAAGGGTTTGGAGGGATATGGGCCAAGTGCTGCCAGGTGGGACTAGATTGGGTAGGGATATCTGGTCGGCATGGATGGGTTGGACCGAAGGGTCTGATTCCATGCTGTACATCTCTATGACTCTATGACTCTAAGTCATCTCCAGTGGATCATACCCTCCCAGTGGTGCTGCATTAAATAGATGGGCCATTCTCTGACTGATTGGTAAACCTTAACAGACAGGACTTCCACGTATGGGCGCCATGATAGTAGTTGTTGTATATTACTGCTGCCTCTCTACTCAAGAGGTGCAAATAAATTTAGTTCACAAATGGCTGCCTACAGCTGATTAGCATATTTGGATTTTGAACTACTGGAATTGGAATTTGGTCTGTGTATCTTGTGGGGGGTTCAATGATTTACTTGTCAATATTTCTGGAGAAATGCTTTCTTACTTTCCAAAAAAAAGTGAGGTGGAGTCCCTGGAGCAATAATAGGAAATTGTTTGAATTGGGAGAATCTTACGAGCAGCCAAAGTAAGCATTGAAATGTGTTAGCTTACTTTCAGTTTCGAAAGATCAGGAATTTAAGAAAAATCTCATGGTTAGAAAGTCTTTGTTTCAGTTTCCAGAAGTCGCTGTGGAAGTTATATGTATGAAATCATTTCTCCTGGAGAAAGGAGATAGTTTAGAACTATTAGAAAATAGTTATTTTGGTATAAGGATTTTAGTTTGAAAGTTCAAGACCAGAACTGTTTGGTTAAAACCAGGTTATGAGAAAGTATAAGCTTAGCTGTGTAAATAATCAAGCCAAAAGGCAACTAACCTCAGGGACTGGGGATTGAAAGAAATTTTTCATTTAAAACTATAGATCTGGCATAGTATGTTTTGAAATCTTTAAAATTATATTAGAACACAAGAACTAGGAGCAGGAGCTGACAATTCAGCCCCCAAGCCTGTTCTGCCATTTAATACGATCATGGCTAAACTTACCTTGACCTTAACTCCATTTTCCTGCCTTCCCGATAACCTTTTAGCTCATTACCAATTAAAAATCTGTCTACCTCCTCCTTATATTTATTCAATGTATCCACCATGCTCTGGAATAGTGAATTCCACAGATTCGCAATCCTTTGAGACAAATAATTTCTCCTTATCTCTGTTTTAAGTCTGTTACCCTTTGTCCTAAAACTATGACCTCTATAGATTACCCCAGATGAGGAAACATCCTTTCTACACCTACTTTGTCAATCCCCTTTAGTATTGTGTATGCCTCACTTAGACCTCCTTTCACTCTTCTAAACCCCAGAGAGTCCAGGTCTAAACTGCTCAGTCTCTCTTCAGAAGACCAGCCCTTCATCTCTGGAATCAATCTGGTGAACCTCCTCTGAACGTCTCCAATGAATTTACATCTCTACTGTAGTAAGGGGATCAAAATTGTACACAGTACTCCAGCAACAGTCTCACTAATACCTTGTACATTTGCAACAATGTTTCCCTATGTTTATACATATTCCTTTAGCAATAAATGACAAATTTCCATTTATCAACCTTATTGCCTGCTGTACCTGCACATTAATTTTCTGTGATTCACATACAAGTACACCCAGATCCCTCTGCACTGAAGCACTCTAAAATATTACATGTAAATAGCTAAATTTATTCTACTTCATCTCCTTTCTTTCAGGTATTAAACATTTGATTGATTGTTAAAAATCAAATCTGCAGTATTACGGCTTACATTTCAGTTAAATTAAGAAAATGATCTAGCAATCCAGATTTCCATCACAGATTTGACTCTTCTACTAATAATTTCAGTTGGAATCATAACACATAAAGTAAACCTGAAATGCACTAGTAATTTTAGAATTTCTGCAGAATACAGTCTCTCAATATGACAGAGTTCCAAGCCATAATTTTTTCTGTCTTTTTAAATACCAACTCCTTGATCTAAATCCTATGAATAACATGTCATTAAAAATTTACAAGAAGTATCATTTGGCCTAGTGTTTGCCTAGAAAATGTAGCTGGCAAACTGATTATGTTTTATTTTGTATTCTATCATAATTTTACAAATCCCATGAATGTGAAATCCAAGTGAATAAATGCTTTTTATGATTTGCAAATCGATACAACTTTGATCACTCTGGTTTAGTATGGCTTTCAATGCTTTTAGGCTCTCCACTCGGGATTCTCTGAGTTCATATCTAGTTAGGACAAGTCTGTCACGTTTGCCATGCTCACAGAGATCTTAAACATTCATCCTTTGTTTGTCTCCTTTGTGTTTTCTCTGCAGGCTTTAGTGTTAAGTTACTTCCTTGTGTGTGACGTTGGAAGAAGGAACAGCTGAGAAACTGGCTGGATTTATACTTCACTTCCAATTATCATTAGAGAAAATACATCAGCAGTGTTTGTACTCTGTTAGCAATTCACCCAGCGGCAAATGATGCAGTTAATCTGGTTATCTGATTGAGTATTCAAACCCCCACAGGACAATTAAATAATCAGAAAGAAAACAGATCTGACAAGGGTATAAGAACAAAATAAGGTCAGCAACTTGAAATATTAACTCTGTTACTCTCCATGTCTCCTACTGACTTATTGCAGGTTTTGTAAAATTTTTTTTTCAGATTTCCTGGACCTGCAGTATTTTGCTTTCGTATTAGGACTCACAGAGTTATACAGCACGGGAACAGACCCTTCGGCCCAACCAGTCAGAAAACAGATCTGACAAGGGTATAAGAACAAAATAAGGTCAGCAACTTGAAATATTAACTCTGTTACTCTCCATGTCTCCTACTGACTTATTGCAGGTTTTGTAAATTTTTTTTTCAGATTTCCTGGACCTGCAGTATTTTGCTTTTGTATTAGGGCTCACAGAGTTATACAGCACGGGAACAGACCCTTCGGCCAAACCAGTCCATGCTGACCATAATCCCAAACTAAACTAGTCCCACCCGCCTGCTCCTGGCCCATATCCCTCCAAACATTTTCTATTCATTTACTTACCTAACATCTTTTAAATGTTGTAACTGTACCCACATCCATCACGTCCTCTGGAAGCTCATTTCACACATGAACCACTCTCTGTGTAAAAAAAGATACCCCTCATGTCTTTCTTAAATCCTTCTTCTCTCACCTTAAAAATATGCCCCCGGTTTTGAAATCCCCAGCCCTAGGGAAAAGACACCCGCCATTCAACTTAACTATATCCCTCATGATTTTATGCATCTTTATAAACTCACCCCTCAAACTCCTATGCTCCAGTGAAAAATGTCCTATCTAGCCTCTCCTTATAATTCAAACCCTCCATTCCCAGCAACATGCTGATAAATTTCTTCTGAACCTTATCCACTATAACAATATCCTCCCGACAGCATGGACGGAACTGGACACAGTACCCCAGAAAAGGCCACTTCACCAACATCCCCTGTACAACCTCAATATAACAGCCCAACTTCTATAATCAAAGGACTGAGCAATGAAGGCAAGCATGCTAAATGCCTTCTTAACCTCACTGTCTACATGTGATGCCATCTTCAAAGAGTTATGGAGTGAACCCCTAGGTCTCTCTGTTCTACAACCCTACCCAGGGCCCTACTTTTAACTGAATAAGCCCCACCCTGTTTGTTTTATCAAAATGCAATACCTCACAATTATCCATGTCATTGAGCTATACATCTCAGAAACAGGCCCTTTAGTCCACCAAGGCTATGCTAACCAACAAACATCAATCTGTGTCTAGATTAGAGTGGTGCTGGAAAAGCACAGCAGGTCAGGTAGCATCTGAGATTTTCCTGCTCCTTGGATCCTGCCTGACCCGCTGTGCTTTTCCAGCACCACTCTAATCTAGACTCTGGTTTCCAGCATCTGCAGTACTCACTTTTACCTAGTTGAAACACTATCTAATCCCATTTACCCGCACTTGGTTCATAGTGCTATGCCCTGGCGTTTTAAGTACTCATCCAGATTACTCTTAAATGTTGCGAGAGTATCTGCCTCCACCACCTTCTCAGTCAGTACCTTCTGTATTTCTACCGACCTCTAGGCAAAAGTTTCATTTTTCAGATTTCCTCTAAACTGCTTACTCATTACTTTAAACTGGTCTTAGATATGCCTGCCACCAGGAAGAGATTCTCACAATCTACTCCATCTATTCCTCTCATAATTTTGTATACTTCACTCAGAACACTCCTCAGCCTCCTCTGTTCCAAGGAAAACAAACCCAATCTATCCAGTCTCTCTTCATAACTGAGACTTTTCAATCCCAGGCAACTTCCTGGTGAATCTCCTCTGCACCCTTTCCAATGCAATCACACCCTTCCAATACCAGATCTACATACAGTATTCTATGTGTGGTTTAACTAATATTTTATAAAAGTGGCAATGGAACTGCCTAAGGGAATTCTGCAACAAATCCTAATGATAATTGCCTCTCGGCATCACGGGAACATTTTCAGCAATACTCTGCAACAGCTTATTGTTGATCAAGGGGGGAAAAACGTATGTCATACTAGATTACATCACTATTATATTTATACTAAGATCAGCAAAAACAAAACAATTAAGAGGCTTCATGGTAAATAGATTCAGTGTGACAGATTGAGACTAACATTCAGTTCAGAACAATTTGGAATTCACAGCTGTCATTAAAGTAGGCTTTTTAAATATATATATAAATTTTTCAACATTATTAAAAAGCATCAAGGGTCAGACCTGATTTTTGGTTTTATCCAGTTGCATGTGATAACCCATCAGGTCTTAATGGTTCTACTGCTGGTCACTTAACATAGCACGTCCACACACAAAACCATGCAGCTGGCCTACTAAGGTCCAGAGGGTGTAAGATTAAGGCTCGGCTGATGAGTGTGTCCCAGGGATATTGCTGGGGTTCAGCAATCCTTGCCCAAATTTCCCAGCTAGAATGATTATTTTGACAGATTGATTTTGGAGCACTCCTTCAACGAAAGCTTGGTGATCTTAAATAAACCTGTTGGACTGTAACCTAATGTCCTGTGATTTCTGACTTTGTCCAACACCAGCGTCGCCGCATCAAATCGATTATCAGCTTGGCTATCACCTGAGATTGAAGGGAAGAAATGTATAATCTCACCCTATCAATCCTCCAGAACTAAAGGTGACAACATTTGGCAGCAAGACTTACAGCAGCAAATGGAAATTTTAAAAATTGACACACCTTTTCCCTCAAATACTGCAATAGATGGAGTGGAGGAGGGGGCATATATTCTCCTGAAAAACAGAATGAGGAACTGAGGAACCAGAAACAACAGAGCTGTGGAAAATAACAGTTCACATTATAGTTCATTGTCTAGCGAAGCAGTGCACATCAGCTGGAGTTTCACCACAAGCAAATGCACATTAATGAATGAAGAATTTTCAGTAATGTATGAAGATCTTTGTAGCTAAATAGTGAGGGGCAGATGGGCAATTTGCATCATTATTAGTAGCTGGTGCCTGCACAAACTTCACATTAATCTAAAAGGAAGCAAGCAGCAGGAAGCGATTCCGAGGCCATAATCCAATCCCAGGATCTAGAACATGATTTGAAATCTTTGATTAGATTGTTGCCTTTGTAATCACTTGCAGACAGCCATTCGTTTCCATTAGGGGTATACTCAAGGCCACAGGAATTCTTGTCAAAACTAACATCTGCCTCTGTACAATTTTAATGCAATTCCTTGTCCTTCACTTTCTCTAGGGAGAACTGGGTCCTTCTTCCTCTCAGAAATTTTCTTCGATTTCATTTTCTCCCTCTTGTCGCATCACTATGAATTCGGCAGAAATCCTGTTTGCTTTCTTTTTCTCACAAACTGCATTTTATTCATGTGGGAGAAGATTTGCTAACCTACGCTAGGCCCACAAAAGCAAAATTGGCCAAACTGTACCAACACACCCAGAATTCCCAAGCAGCTCAAAGCTGAATCAGACAGCCCAAGCAGACAAGAGAATTCACTTTAAGCTCCCACTAACAATGACAGAGCACCACAGATATCTCAAAGTCCCAAGGGCAGATTCACAACCCAGCAATACCAAAGCCACACCTAGGCCCACAAAAGCAAAATTGGCCAAACTGTACCAACACACCCAGAATTCCCAAGCAGCTCAAAGCTGAATCAGACAGCCCAAGCAGACAAGGGAATTCACTTTAAGCTCCCACTAACAATGACAGAGCACCACAGATATCTCAAAGCCCCAAGGGCAGATTCACAACCCAGCAATACCAAAGCCACACAAAGAGCAGGTCAGACAGAGAGGCACCAGCAAGGACATGTTCCAGGAACAGGACAATGGAAGCACCTCACCACTTCAGAGGAGACATTAACACCTACCTGTGAAGAGGAATGGAACCATCAATACTGTCAGGATGTTACATTGTGTGACATTCATTCGATAACTGTTTTCCAATTAGCATCCTTGTAACGAGATTACTCCATTTCCAGATACATTGTAGTTTCCCATTTCTTAATCAGTGTCATTGTGCAGCATTATTATAAAACTGGTCTCATCCTCAGCTCGGGGAAGAGAAATCTGATCCATCTGTACAGACTGTCAGTTCTGTGTCAGCTGGTCTCTTTTCTCTTCCAGCAATATTGCTTGTAATAAACTGTTTGTAAGTTTCACTTCGAGCTGTGTTTTGTGATCTCTAACCTATTGGGCAAATTTCTCCAACAATTCATAAGATTTCTAAGAGTGCATTACAAAACATTTCCACTTGAAAATTACAGAAATTACATGACTTTCAAGTTGTCTCCACACTGAGGCGCTTCAGCAGCATTTCAGTACTATTGATATTCACAATGCCTACTCAATGTCAGACGTACAATCTGAAGTGTTTCCGGCCTCACTGTACTGAAGCTGAAAGGCCCCAGGTAGACCCTTCCCACTGTCTCTAAAGCAGCTGCCCCAGGCTTCAAATCCCTCAGCACGATATTCAGCAACACTTGCCACACCTCAGATGCTGAAGCAGTCCATGTCTAAGTGCAGCAGGATCTGGACTTTGGCTGAAAACTAACATTTGCGTCACACAAATGCTAAGCAATGACCACCTCCAACTAGTGAAGATGGTGTTTGGTATGCTTTCCTTTCTTGGTCAGAGTATTGAGTACAGGAGTTGGGAGGTCATGTTGCGGCTGTACAGGTCATTGTTTAGACCACTGTTGGAATATTGCATGCAATTCTGGTCTCCTTCCTATCGGAAAAATGTTGTGAAACTTGAAAGGGTTCAGAAAAGATTTACAAGGTTGTTGCCAGGGTTGGAGGATTTGAGCTATAGGGAGAGGCTGAACAGGCTGGGGCTGTTTTCCCTGGAGCATCGGAGGCTGAGGGGTGACCTTATGGAGGTTTATAAAATCATGAGGGGCATGGATAGAATAAATAGATGAAGTCTTTTCCCTGGGGTAGGGAAGTCTGGAACTAGAGGGCATAGGTTTAGGATGAAAGGGGAAAGATATGAAAGAGACCTAAGGGGCAACTTTTTCAAGCAGAGGGTGGTACATGTATGGAATGCGCTGCCAGAGGAAGTAGTGGAGGCTGGTACAATTGCAACATTTAAAATGCATTTGGATGGGTATATGAATAGGAAGGGTTTGGAGGGATATGGGCCGGGTGCTGGCAGGTGTGACTAGATTAGGTTGGGATATCTGGTCGGCATGGACGAGTTGGATCGAAGAGTCTGTTTCCATGCTGTACATCTCTATGACTCTATGACTCTAAGAGAGAATCTAATCATCCTCCCTTGACATTTAATGGTATTACCATCACTGAATCCGCCACTATCAACATCTTGAGGTTACCATTGACCAGGACTGAACTGGACTAGCCATATAAATACCATGGCTACAAGAGCTGGTTAGAGGCTACGAATCCTGCAACATGTAATCCCATACCCAAATCCCCAAAGCTTGTCCACTATCTCCAACAAGTCAGGAGTGTGATGGAATACTCCCCACTTGTCTGGATGAATGCAGCTCTAACAACACTCAAGAAGCTTGACACCATCCAGGACAAAGCAGCTTGCTTGATTGGCATCACATCCACAATCATCTGTTATGACTTTACACTGACTTTCAGCATTTATTATCAAAGGGTATGCAGAGGGATATTGACAAGTTAAACAAGTTGGTAAAAACTTGGCAGAAAAGTGGAGGTGAAGTTTGGCAGCTCAATCATTGAATGGTGGGGCAGACCCAATGGGCTGAATGGTCAACTTCTGCATCTATGTCGTAAATTGATTGTTGAGTATAAAGGACAGTGGCTTGGTTGACCAAAAGTATCACCTAATCCTAAAAACTTTTTAGTGTTTTAAATGTGTCAGAGAAATCTACTTTTGTGCTACATCAACCTCAGCAGTAGGATAAAATGTCTGGTAAAGGTTATTCACACACATTGTCTCTTTGGTACTCAGTTTTATTTGATCATATTAGATTCCCTATAGTGTGGAACCAGGCCCTTCAGCCCAACCAGTCCACACCGATCCTCCGAAGAGGCATTTCCCTCTGACTGATGCACCTAACACTATGGACAATTTAGCATGGCCAATTCACCTGACCTGCACATCTTTGGACTGTGGGAGGAAACCGGAGCACCCGGAGGAAACCCACGCAGACACGGGGAGAATGTGCAAACTCCGCACAGACGTCACCTGAGGCTGGAATCGAACCTGAGACCCTGGTGCTGAGAGGCAGCAGCGCTAACCACTGAGCCACTGTGCCGCCCCTCAATGTTTTGGATCATAACTGGAATTCTCTGTTCTGGCTTCCTGTTCTGTAAACACCACGTCGATTGGCTGTAAAAACCTACAAGCTGAAACCATGCAATGCTGCGCCTAAATTACGCACTTGACAGTCACCTGATCGATTCAGTGCCTTCTGGGGGCCCAGCGGGCTTATTAGGAATAGTCCGCATGGCTTTGTGTGTGGGAAATCTTGTCTCACAAACATGATCAACCCAGTGCCTTCCTGCCCAGTGGGCTTTGTTGCAGCAACTTTCCTGAGCTGACATCCTCTGGGTCAAGGATTGGGAAACACAGCAATGTCTATCCTGGCAAACCTACTCCAGCTCCTGTGTTGAATGGCAGATTTTGAACTCCCATAGCACACTGTCCTCAGTGGCAGATTAAACACCTTGAACTCAACAAATGAAGAGGCAATTACTGGTCCAAGGAATTTGCGTTTGCTAAATAATAATATTAGTCAAGGCTAGAGTGGTGCTGGAAAAGCATAGCAGGTCAGGCAGCATCCCAGGATCAGGAAAATCAACGTTTCGGGCAAAAGCCCTCCATCAGGAACGATGAAGGGCTTTTGCCCGAAACATCGATTTTCCTGCTCTTCAGATACTGTCTGACCTGCTGTGCTTTTCCAGCACCACTCTAATCTAGACTCTGATCTCCAGCATCTGCAATCCTCACTTTCGCCTAAATAATAGTCTAAGTCAGTTCACAACAATCAAGGCTCTAGATGTACCTAAGCAATTTCCAAGGTTTAAATAGACTGCTCTAAATTACCCTTCCCAATTCCCGAATAATAATGTTATTTACTTTGTATTCAATCAAGGGATTTTGACTGCGCTGGCTGGGGCAGCACTTATTGCCCGTCCCTAATTACCCTTGGCAAGATGCTGGTGAAGTGCTTTCATGAATATTTGCCATCCATTTGGTATGAGTAGACTCATGGTGCTGTTAGGGACAGAGTTGCATGATTGCAACCCAGCAACACTGAAGAAGTCTTCATTTCAAGATGGCTAGAATACAAAAATAGAATGGAATAGAATAGGGTGAGAATACAAGGGACCCCCTAGATGAGACACTTGAATCATCTACAGCCTGAAGGGGAGGACTGAAGGGTAGCTAAAATTGTGCCTTTACTTAAAGCTGTAAGGAGAAGACTGGGAAGTGTAGACTGGTGGGTCTGACATCGGTGGTGGGCAAGTTGCTGGAGGGATTCTGAGAGATGGGAATTGCATGCATTTGGAGAGGCAAGGACTGATTAGAGACAGTCTGCATGGCTTTGTGCATGGTGTCTCACAAACTTGATTGATGTTGTTGAGGACATAACCAAAAATGTTTGATGAGGGCAGAGCAGTGAAGGTTGGCAACATGGACTTTAGTCAAGTCTTTGACAAGGTTCTACATGTTAGATTGATTAGTAAAATTAGATCATATGGGATTCAGGGAGAGCTAGCCAATTGGATAGAATATTGACAGTAGGAGACAGTAGGTGTTGGTGGAGGCTTGTTTGTCAGACTGGAGGCCTGTGACCAGTTGTGTTCTGCAGGAATCGGTGCTTGTCATTTATAAAAATGATTAAGATAAGAATGTAGGAGGCATGGTCAGTAAGTTTGCAGCTGACACCAAAATTGGTGGCAAAGTCAACAGTAAAGAAGGTTTTCTAAGATTACAAAGGGATCTTGATTAATTGGGCCAATGGGCTGAGGCATGGCAAATGGAGATTACTTTGGATAAATGTAATTTTGGTAAAACAAACAAGGGCAGGACTTATATAGTTAGTGGTAGATCCCTGGATAGTGTCATTGAACAGAGAGACCTAGGGTTTCAGGTACATAGTTCTTTGAAAGTTTCAACACAGGTAGACCAATGCTTCCCTTCATTGGTCAGAACATTGAATATAGAAGTTGGGACATCATGTTGAGAGTGCCATTGGTGAGGCCACATTTGAAGTACAGTATACAGTTCTGGTCGCCCTGCTGTAGGAAAGATATTATTACATTGGAGAGCATTCAGAAAATATTTACTAGGTTATTGCTGGGTCTGGAGGATTTGAGGTTATAAGGAGAGGCTGAATTAGCTGGGGCTTTTTTCGCTGAGGTGTAGAAGGTTGAGGGGTGATAGAGGCTTATGAAATCTTGATGGGTATAGATAAGGTGAACAGCCAAAGATCTGTTCCCTAAGGTGGGTGAGTTCAAAACTAGGGGCCATATTTTTAAGGTGAGAGGAGAAAGATTTAAAAGGAACTCAGCTTCCAGTGTTCTCTGGTGAAAAGATCAATGACATTGATTGTTGCTGAGAAAAGACACATTTAAT
This sequence comes from Chiloscyllium plagiosum, assembly GCF_004010195.1. NCBI lineage: Eukaryota > Metazoa > Chordata > Chondrichthyes > Orectolobiformes > Hemiscylliidae > Chiloscyllium > Chiloscyllium plagiosum. The sequence continues at coordinate 46,838,807 of NC_057730.1, read as the reverse complement.
CGAAGATTTTTAGCTTGTACTCTTCAGGACAATTCACAAGAATACCAATTAAAGATTTAAAAACATGACATTTATGCTGCTTGAGAGGAGAATGCTGATTGGTTAGCCATTGGGTTCTGATTAGTAGAGGCATTGCAATGGAGAGTGTACCAATTAATGATGATTGACTCTTAACAGCCAGGATTTTGTTTAAACATTAAACCAAAAAAAAAATAATCAGGAGAATAAAGATTGGTGCACTTTGTGTCTTTCACTGTGTCTCACACCTGCGCACACACACCAAAAAATAAAAATATAATCAGGAGAATAAAGAAAAAAAAACATTAAACCAGGCAAGCTGACTCTGATTGATCAGGGCATTACTCCTGAGACATGAGCCAGTAAATGATTGTTCCATATTTTGTTGAGTTGAAATAGGTGCAGTGCATGTATATGTTCTTTCTCTCTACAAAGAATATGGCTTTGTGTATTAATGCTTGTAGTTTCCAATACACTCAAGTACACCACACTGTGAGCCTGGCTGACAGTCCTAAATTGGTTGTCATGTAACTCATGATTCACTCTGTATTATCCAGCAAATGCTATCCAATGGCAGAATCATATTTACTGTTGGACACAATATGTGCTGGCATCACAATGGCACTGAAATTCTGTCTACCACACATGTTAGTGATGTGTTATATGAATCTTATTGTCTGTGTGATGTCAGGCGTGTAAGCCATATACGTCTACATTTTCTGCCAACAATTACAGCATTTAAAAGGCATCTGGATGGTACATGAATAGGAAGGGTTTAGAGGGATATGGGCCAAGTGCTGGCCAATGGGACTAGATTAGGTTGGGATATCTGGTCGGCATGGACAAGTTGGACCCAAGGGTATGTTTCCGTGCTGTACATCTCTATGACTCTCTCTCATTCTCACAGAATACATTCATCTGCCAATTTTTTACCCAATTGTTTAATCTAAAGGTGAAGTCCCTATAACCTTGCCAGACTATCGGGCTGCTCTCTCATTAGAAAGAGATGACTGGTGGTGGTTTACCCTGAGGGTCACTGTGCCTTTGAGTGAGGGGAAATGATAAGAAAGAGAGACCTTCATGATAATATGAACTAGTGTAGGGATTGAACCTGTGCTGTTAGTACCACTGTGCATTGAAAACCAGCCATCCAAGCAAACCAGCCCCCTCTAAACATAGATACATCCCTTTTCAGGTTTTTGTATCCTCCTCACAACCTGCTTCCCCATCTGTCTTGCTTTTGGCAGCTAGTTGGCTGTAGTACAGATGGTTCCTCATCCAAGTCATTAGTGTAGACTATACATAATTGAGACCCCAGACTAATGGCTGTACTCCATTAGTTACAGCTTTGTCTTAATTGTTTCCCATAGGTAAGTCAATTCTCTATCTATGGTAATAGATTGGACTAATACCTTATTTTCGCTTTGGAAATCACATCTGCTAGTTCCCTTTTATCCACTCTGCATGTTACATCCTTAAAGAACACAAATAAATTTTTCAACAGATGATTCCCCTTTCACAAAATGACGGTTGTATTCTGACTTTCTAAATGTCCTGCTACAAGTTCCTTAACAGCAGATTCCAGCATTTTCCCCAAAGACAGATGTTAGGTGAACCGGCCTGTGGTTTCCTGCTTTCTGTCTCCCTCTTTTCTTGAGTACAAATGACATTTGTAGTTTTCCGAAATCATTTCTTTTATATCTCTCCCAGTTTTTGTGCTGAAGCCAATGGAACAAGAAAACCAGTTGTCAATTCACCATCATCTATCTTCCATTAATGCCCTAAATTAAAAGGAATTCCTTTGTCCTTTATTTATGCAGTCTAGTGCCATACTAACTTATATTTTTCTCTGTGTGGATTTAATCATTGTTATTTGGCATTCGAAGTGTTTCTAACTTCTCGGTGAGAAAAATTCATGTTTCTTTGGTGGTATGGTCTCAGAGGTAACAATTTCCCTCTATTATTTTGTATTCTGCTGAATTTCACATGCCTGGAGCAGGGGAGGTGCACACAATGCTTGTCACAATGGCTTCTGTACCATACTAATACAATTGTCCTTTGTTGTAGTGTGACATGTGAACAGCAGTGTCAATGTGAATTGAATCAGAGGCGATGGTTCATCAGATTATGCTCATTTCTACAATGCCCACACTTTGTACCCAACAATGTAACATAACAGGTTTCTTTTCATCATTTGAAAATGCTCAGGGTTCTATTCGGGTGAAAAGTCACAGTATGATATATTAGATTATAGAGAAAATGAGGTCTGCAGATGCTGGAGTTTCAGAGATGGAAATGTGTTGCTGGAGAAGCGCAGCAGGTCAGGCAGCATCTAGGGAACAGGAGAATCGAATGCCCGAAACGTCGATTCTCCTGTTCCCTAGATGCTGCCTGACCTGCTGCGCTTCTCCAGCAACACATTTCCATATTAGATTATAGCCCAATTAAGAGAACGGGGGAGTTCAAAGAACCATTTGACCAATGGATCCAATGTCATTTGTATTGATCATTAGATTCTGATTTTAGTAAATCAATTGGTTCTAAAAGAGACAACGATCCAGCCTCAAACATTCAAAGTTAAAAATGACACAACACCAGGTTATAGTCCAACAGGGTCATTTGGAAGCATTTGCTTTCGGAGCGCTGCTCCTTCATCAAATGGTTGTGGAGCAGCGCTCCAAAAGCTAATGCTTCCAATTAAACCTGTTTTTTTTATTTCAAAAATATACTTTATTCATAAAATAATTTGATGGTCTGTACAGTTGGTCATGCCATACATACATAAACATTTACATATACAGATCAGAATTTATAATTTTTATATACAGGTCTGTACATTTATCAATCATATGTCTATATATTTAGCTGAGGCATCAGCAGAGACCAAATGACTGCGCGGGCCCCCTGTTCTTCTTTAGGCAGGCAGATGTTACACGGTGGTCTTTCCCCACTGCGCCTTGGCAGCAGCTGCCCCAATCTTCAGCGCATCCCTCAACACGTAGTCCTGGACCTTGGAATGTGCCAGTCAGCAACACTCAGTCGGGGTCAACTCCTTCAGCTGGAAGATCAACAGGTTTCGGACCACCCAGAGAGCGTCCTTCACCGAGTTGATGATCCTCCAGGCACAGTTGATATTCGTCTCAGTGTGCATCCCAGGGAACAGGCCGTAGAGCACGGAGTCCCGCGTGCTCGGGACGAACCTCGACAAACACCACTGCATTCCTCTCCAGACTTCCTCTGCGTAGGCACATTCCAGAAGGAGGTGTGTGACAGTCTCGTCCCCCCCGCAGCCGCTTCGAGGGCAGCGTGCGGTGCGGGGGCGTGCAT
>NC_057730.1:46831924-46834095 GCF_004010195.1 Chiloscyllium plagiosum | reverse complement strand
GATGATACAGTTGAAGTCTCCGGCCAGAATGACCGGCCTGGACATAGCCAGCAACAGTGGAAGCTGTTGCAGGACGGCCAACCGTTCCCTCTTACCCGCTGGGGCATACACGTTGATTAGTCTCACGGGAGCACTTGTAGAAGGATACTTCAAACCTGCAGCACTACAGCAAAATCTTTTTCACAAACACCATCTGATCGACTGGTGTGTGCTCCTCCACCTTCTTCACAGTCACCCTGACTGTGTTGCAAATGCCCTGGGCTGGGCTGCGAGCGGCTGCTGAGGCCATAGCTCTGAGGTTGTCTGGTACCTGAATTGGCATTAGGCCGAAGCCAGCATAAAGATCCACCAAGAGCAGGTCAGCAAAACCAAACGATCCTCCAACGTCCAATTACAATCCAGCGATGGTCTCCAGCAGCTCCGATGACTTGCAACACGATCCCCATGGTTTCTACCCCCGCCAGCACACGTCCGCTGCGTCAAACCTGCAGCACTCGAGCAGAATCTACACCAGATTATAGTCCAATTAAACCTGTTGGACTATAACCTGGTGTTGTGTGATTTTTAACTTTGTCCACCCCAGTCCAACATTGGAACCTCCAAGACATGTCTGACATTCAACACAGTGGAACTGACTGTTATCCTGTTGTGGTTTTATATGAAAGATTATAGGTGCTTTTCATTTGTAGATGTGAACAAATCATGTGGTATCTCTATCAAATTTTTTAACTTTCAGAAATCAGCAAAGTAAGAGAAAAGATGGAGGTATGATTCCCTGAGGCCTTTGTACAGTTTTTCTTTCTTCGCTGTAGAATCATCCTGGGGTTGGATAATTTTGGCTGTCTTCCAACAGCTTTGTTTTGTTGACGTGATTTACTGAAAGCACAATATTGGCTGGGCTAGAACATCGGGCTGACGATCCTCCAGGAATTGCAAATTAATCTCCCCTGCACATCACTGTAAGAGAAGCAGCAAAAAAAATATACAGGGGACATCAAAAATCGGCTGTGTTCCATTTCATTTTTAAAGCCACTTTTGTGTCCAAACAGTTCTGAAGAAGGGTCACTGGACCTGAAATGTTAACTCTTCTTTCTCCACATGATCCGCTGACCTTCTCCAGCAATTTCTGCTTGTGTTGCTGTTAAAAGGCAAACCTTTTTCAATTCGTGATACAAATGAGTTTAAAGATCTTCAAATGCATTTTGGAAACTGTACAGTACGTATGATTCCAGTAGCTCTGTCCCATCCCTCCCAATCTCCCCAACCTTAGCTGTCTTCTAAATTCTCCTTCCTGAATAAATCAACGAGTTATTCAGTGCTGTGGGGCCTCACTTCCTGTTCCTTGCTGTGTTACCTTATGTTTCACCTTTAAATGTAAGGGCACTGAAGATTGAGATTCCACATGTCCTTCCACTCTCATAGCAGCATGTATATTTGCATAACCTACTTTAATATCTAACTGTACTCGCTACATCCCTTTTGACATTTCTCAATGTCACTGCAGTTATATTTCTCTGTGTGTCCTGTGCCAAGACGTCAGAGTAATATTCCCAGCTTAATTACTACTGTGCAGCTCCTCAGGCTGGGCTGCCAAACCCCAGAGATAGAATTGATTCATGACATGTCGCCACCATAGTGGAGGCAGTTAGAGCAGGACTGTCCCACCCAGTTCCAAAAACTTGATTGCCAACCTACACTCTTCCAATCGCTTTGACCAGATGATGCATATCGTGGCAAATCTTGTTGTGAAATGTGAGGGTCTTCTTTTGAAGACCCAGTGGGAGATTGGTGCTGCTTCTTTTTGGGGAAAGCCCATCAAACCACAATCGGGCAGTGATGAGGCCACCAATGTGTCTTCTCTGGAATTCGGGAACACCCATGGTGCTCTCTGGAACTGTGGTGACCTTGCCTTCAGATGGTCAGTTAGCTCAGTTGGCTAATTTTTTTAATGCAGAGTAACCCCAATTCCTGCACTGGCTTCTCAACCTCACCCCTTGCCCGAGGTGCGGAGACCCTCAGGTTAAAGCACCACCAGCTGCCTCTTTCCAACTGAAATAGGACTTTATCTTTTACTATCATAACATGATGACGCAATCATCAGTTTCTGAGAATATACATGCACACATACACAGATATACATACATGCAGACAAACACTCGCACACTCACACG
>NC_057730.1:46763876-46831883 GCF_004010195.1 Chiloscyllium plagiosum | reverse complement strand
GATCCGCCCTCTCCTTTTCCCGAAGGGTCTCAAGGACACTACGTCCTGACCACTTCCTAATGGACTTGTGGTCAAAGGTGTTTTTCTCCATAAATTTCTCCACGAAGGACAGGTGATACGGAACGGTCCAACTACTCGGAGCGTTCCGCGGCAGCGAGGCCAGGCCCATCCTTCGCAACACCAGGGACAGGTAGAACCTCAGTACGTAGTGACACTTGGTGTTTGCGTACCGGGGATCCACGCACAGCTTGATGCAGCCACACACAAAGGTGGCCATCAGGGTGAGGGTGGCATTGGGTGTATTTTTTCCCCCGTTGCCCAGATCTTTATACAGTGAGTCCCTTCGGACCCGGTCCATCTTTGACCTCCATATAAACTGGAAGATACACGGTCACACACACACTTATACACGCACACAGACACAGACAGAGACATGCACTCATACACACAGACACACATTCATATTCACAGACGCGCACACACAGATGCACGCACACAGAGACACACACTCATATACACACACAGACACACATTCGTGCACACACACACATTCATACGAGCACACACACACACATACACACAGACATACACTCATACACACAGAGACACAGGCACATTGTCATATACACACATTCATATCCACCCAATCACACACAGCGATCTTCCTGCCCGGCACAGCACAGGTTTGGTCAGGGTGAATCACCGACCCTAGAGCAGATCTGACCCGGTTGGCGATTACCTTTGACAGAATACACACACACACATACAGACATACACACTCACTTATACACACAAGCACACACTCATACACCCATGCAGAGATATACAAACACACACACTCATACAACACACACACATGCACACACACATTTACAAATAAACACTTGCAAACACACACTCTCATACAGCAAAAGATTAATCTTGTATAAATGTGAAGTCACCACAGTCATGCTCTCTCATCACAGGGGGACAACTGTAGTGTGCAGTATGGTGGCTCACTGGTTAGCACCTGGATTTGATTCCTGCCTCGGGTGACTGTCGGTGTGAGTTTTCACAGGGTGCTCTGGTTTCCTCCCACCGTCTGATGGCTGTCCTAAATTGCCACATCGTGCCAGGATGTGCAGAATAGATGACATAACCATGGGAAACACAGGGTTACAGTGGTGAGTACAGGATGCTCTTCGGATGGTCAGTGCAGACTTGATGGGCCGAATGGTCCTTGATGGTAACCTCTATAATAATTATAATACATAGCAGACCAGCCATCCAAGCAGACCAGCCCCGCTGACTGTATACAAACATACCTGAACTATGCATCTCAGTCACCTCAATGACACAACAGACTTCGAACAAGAACTTCAAAATGCATCATTCTTCAAATCCTGGGACAAAGTTCAAAACTAGATTTTCAAAACATGGGATTCATTAATTTGAAGCCCTTTGCTTTTGCAGGTCATGTATATAAAATCTCATGACTGAGAAGGAATAAACAAAACTGCAATTCTAAATCTGTTAGTATTATCTGATATGAAAAGGATTAAACGGTCCTCTTCACATTTCTGCACTGCCTCTGTGTTCATATTGTCACTAGTTGGTATATTATGACATGGAGATGCAAAGTAGAAAGATTATCCACACTGCCCCATATTGCCCTGCTCACCTATGATCCCTTTCTCCCACATAAATTAACACATTGGGCTAAATCTTACCAGAACCGGCTAAGTGTCATTTTTTTGAGTTTTACAAAGGGTTTCTCTTTGTGAACTGAAACGAGTTTTCTCACGCCATCTTCCCAAACGCAGTTCCTTCGTTATGCACCACACTCCTACGGCATTCCACCCATCCTAAGCTCCTCTCACTGCAGGCGGAAGTACAGGACATTGCCAGGACCTCCCAGGATTCCTGGCACTGGGAGCTATACTTAAAGCCGAACATGCGCCTGGTCAAGCATCGACATCTGCAGCTGCCCTGCATGATATGTTTTATTTGCCCCAGACGTGTCAGACAAAGGGTAATGGGCACCCTCACATCATCAATGTGGACCAGGCCCTGGAGGATCTGCTGGAATTGAATTGAATTTAATTTATTGTCACGTGTACTGAGACACAGTGAAAAGCTTTGTCTTGCAAGCAACACAGGCAGATCACAGAGTTAAATAGCATAGATAAGTAAATAATAGGTAAACAGCGTCAAAAACAAAAGCACAGGTACAGGCAAATGTTAAGAGTTTGAGTCCATTTGGTATTCTAACAACAGTAGGGTAGAAATTGTTATAAAACCGGCTGGTGCGTGTGTTCAGGCTTCTGTACCTTCTCCCTGATGGTAGGGGTTGTAGAAAAGCCAGGGTGGGATGGATCTTTGAGAATGTTGGTGGCCTTTCCTTGACAATGGGCCTGGTAGATGGATTCTATAGATGGTTGGCCTTTTTGATTGTCCGGGCCGAATTCACCACTCTCTGTAACTGTCTCCAATCTTGAATGGTACAGTTGCCATACCAGGTAGTGATACATCCAGACAGAATGCTCTCGATGGTGCACCTATAAAGGTCAGCAAGGGTATTCGCTGTCATGCCAAATATCCTCAGCTGTCTGAGGAAGAAGAAACGTTGTTGGGCCTTTGTAACAATGCATCCACATGAAGAGTCCAAGAAAGCTTGTTGTGGATGACCACTCCCAGGAGCTTGACACTCACCACTCGTTCGACCTCTGTGCTGTTAATGTGTAGGGGGGCATGAGTAACATCCCACCCCACTGTGGATAATACAGTGTGTGTGGACGCTGCGGGTAGAGCATGCCCAAAGATGTTATGAGGCCATAAGACCATAAGACATAGATGCAGAATAAGGCCATTCAGCCCATCAGGTCTTCTTCACTATTCAACGAGATCATGGCAGACCTGATAATCCCCAATCCCATTTTACTATCTTATCCCCATAACCCGCGATTCACTTACTGATTAAAAATCTGTCTACCTCAGCCTTGAATATACTTACCAACACAGGCTCTTTGCAGTAAGGAATTCTACAGATGCACTAGTGTCTCAAATTAAGCAACGCCTTACTCTGACATAATCCCCCTGATCCTAGACTCTCCTACAAGGGGAAACAAACTTTCCAGATCTACCTTGTCAAGTCCCATAAGAATCTTACACATTTCATCATTCTCAGTGGCACAGTGGCTCAGTGGTTAGCACTGCTGCCTCACAGCACCAGGGACCCGGGTTTGATTCCAGCCTCGGGCGACTCTCTGTGTGGAGTTTCCATATTCTCCCCGTGTCTGTGTGGGTTTCCTCCGGGTGCTCCGGTTTCTTCCCACAGTCAAACGATGTGCAGGTCAGGTGAATTGGCCGTCCTAAATTACCCATAGCGTTAAGTGCATTAGTTGGAAGGAAATGGGTCTGGGTGGGTTACGCTTCGTTATCATTCCTTAGATAACACAACGCAAACTGTCCACAGCATTCTACGTGTAGTCTAACTAGTATTTTGAATAGTTTCAGTTCCAGCGATGGTGTAGTGGTATTATCACTGGACTCAGAGACCCAGGTAATGTTCTGGGGAGCTGGGTTTGAATCTCACCATGGCAGTTGGCAGAATTTCACTTCAATCAAAATCCAGAATTAAGAGATTAATGATGACCATATAATAATTATCAAAAATGTCCACTTCGTTCACTAATGCCCTTTAGGGAAGCAAGCTGCCATCCTTGACTGACCTACATCTGACTCCAGACCCACAGCAATGTGGTTGACTCTTAATTGCCTGCTGACCTAACCAGTGATGCCCTCATTCTGTGGATGAGTAAATTTTAAAAAAGAAAAACTTTCCTATATTTATACTCCATTCCCTTTGAAATAAAGGCCACCATTCCATTTTCCTTCTCTGTAATCTGTTAAACTTGAATGTTGTTGAGCGATGGAGGGTCAGAGGAGCAAGCAGAACCGACCAGGTAAAGACTCTGACTTTCAGATCAGGACTTGGTTCTATCCAGTACATGGGAGGAAGGGAACCTGCAAATCATTGTGGTGGGATGGCATCATAATGAGGATAGAGGTGGTGGTGGAGGGTTGTTTTTCAGACTGGAGGCCTGTGACCAGTGGAGTGCCACAAAGATCAGTGCTGGGTCCTCTACTTTTTGTCATTTACATAAATGATTTGGGTGTGAGCATACGAGGTATAGTTAGTAAGTTTGCAGATGACACCAAAATTGGAGGTGTAGTGGACAGCGAAGAGGGTTACCTCAGATTACAACAGGATCTTCACGAGATGGGCCAATGGGCTGAGAATGGCAGATGGAGTTTAATTCAGATAAATGCGAGGTGCTGCATTTTGGGAAAGCAAATCTTAGCAGGACTTATACACTTAATGGTAAGGTCCTAGGGAGTGTTGCTGAACAAAGAGACCTTGGAGTACAGGTTTATAGCTCCTTGAAAGTGGAGTCACAGGTAGATAGGATAGTGAAGACACACAAACCCTCTGAAGAGCAACCCATCCAGACCCATTCCCCTACATTTACCCCTGACTAATCCACCTAACACTACAGGTAATTTAGCATGGCCAATCCACCCTAACTTGCACATCTTCGGAAGATGGGAGGAAACCGGAGCACCCGGAGGAAACCCATTCAGACACGGGGAGAATGTGCAAACTCCACACAGACAGTCGCCTGAGGCGGGAATTGACCCTGGGTCCTGGTGCTGTGAGGCAGCAGTGCTAACCACTGAGCACCGTGCTGTCCACGGAATAGGAAGGGTTTGGAGGGATATGGGCCAAGTGCTGCCAGGTGGGACTAGATTGGGTTGGGATATCTGGTCGGCATGGATGGGTTGAACCGAAGGGTCTGTTTGCATGCTATACATCTCTATGACTCTATGACTCTATGACTCTATGTTCACACATGATAATACATGCAAATAGGCATCTCATTGCTCACTATTGCGAATCTCATCCCACCCTTGAACATGGTTGGAAAATGGAGCATATTGCTCTCAATGACAGGAAACCCCCATTACGAGTCTCATACTCCTCTCCCAGCTTTCTCTCCAATGTCCATGTCTTTCGGTGGCTAAGAACACTACCACCAAAGTGTCCAAGTCAATATCTCAATAACCCAGCCTCAATGTTCCCACCACCCAGAGTACAGGTCGTTTTGCGACAACGCGCATTTAATGTAAATTCGCTTAATGCGATTGATGAATTGGGGACACTGTTTCTAAAGTGCAACTTTTGAAATGTATGTTGGCTGTAATGTGATTGCATCACCAACACTTTAAGCCATGTTTCTAAAGCACGATTTTTATATAATGCAGGGTTGCATAAGAACACAACCATTACATTATAGAAGAGCTACCTGAATTTGAAAAACCCCCAGTGAATACAGACTGGACATGATTATCTGATGTACAAATAGTGCTGCAAAATTTCACTGGGCTTTAACTGCAGATGCCCTGACAAACCACAGAGCCATTAAAGCTGTCTGGCCCCTATCTTTCCATATCACAATTAATGTTCTGCATCTAAAACAAGCATTTTGAAAATCTGTCGCGCATGCTCATGTGTTTATAGAGAATTGAACCAGAGCTGCTCCAGGAACATCCTTTTCTCTCTCTGCCTCCGCGCCATTACCTTCCCAATCTGTTCCTTCATTTCCTATTACCTTTACAAATCCATCCACAGATGTGGGCACTGGTGAAGCCTATCCCTACATTATCTCTCCCATCCTCTCTTCTGTCTTACCATGCTGTCCCCCTGACAACTTGCCTCAACTTCCTCCAACTTTTCCTGCATTCCCTGCCAGCGGCTTACCAATTCCTGAAAATCCAAAACTCATGGAATGTGGGCAGGACCAGCATTTGTTGCCCATCCCTTGAGTAGAGTGACATGCCAGGATCTTTCAGAGGGAAGGTAAGAGCTGGCGACGTTGCTATCGGTCTAGAGTCAGGTGTAGACAGATGGCAGATTACCTGCCTAGGAGGTCATTGGTGAAGCTGATGAGATTCATGCAACAATCAATGATATTGTCATGGTCACAAACATTGAGACCACCTTTATATTTCAGATTTGTTACACATTGTATACAAATTCCATCAGATCCCATGATGGGATTTGAACCTGTTATGACAGCTTTAGCCAGGCCTCTGGATTCGTAAGTCTTGAAATAACTCCATAGAGGCTGGTATCCTATTGCCAAGATACCCTTTACTTACACATGGAGAGTCCTTGACACTGATCCAGCTCCCTCAGAGCCAGCTCTCAGAGTGAACAGAACCTCTGATATTCCTGTTTATATCTGTCAGCCGGGGGTCCCTGATTGGAGCAGGTTAACTGCCCCAATCAGGGAACTCACATTCAATGAGGTCCACACGACTGACCTTGTTAGAATCACGATAGGTGTAAATTTATACTCCAGAATGTTTTCATAAATTAAATACAAATTCCATCAGCTCCCATGGTGGGATTGAATCTATGTCTTAACACTTTATCCCAGGCCTCGGGAGTATTAGGACCGGTTAACATTAACTTTGCACCACCTCCCCTCCCCAGTGCCCCCATCCCACACACAACTTGCTCGTTATTTCACTGGTTGCACCTTGTCTGAGATTGAATCAGGGCATTTTAACCTTAACATCTATTTGAGCCGGAATTTAGTTTCTGACCAAATCCTCCCCATCTTTAAGCACAAATGTATACTTCCAAATGGGCATGTCTGCCTGAAATTAATGATAAATATATCTCTGTACTTCTTTTAGAAACACAATTACACAGCAATTATCACAGGCTGTTCAGCCAAACTAGTCTGTGCTGCTGTTTATCTTCCAATTTAACAAGGAATAGAATCAAATGCATTCCCTCATTCTCCATTTTTCTTCAATCTCTTACATTCTGTCACTAGTCTAATCTATTCTTTACTGTTGCTATGGGCTCTATTTAGTCTGGTAGTGCCTTGCAGTCATTCGTGCAAAAGGGTTCTCATGGTCTCTATCTTTAAGCTCTTAACATGTAACTTTTCTCCTTGGTATAGACCTAGAGACACTCAATATAGTATGTTCTTAACTCTCCTTCCCATTCCTTCTTATTTGTAGGCATTGCTTGCAAATGATTCTGCAGTATACTCTGTATCAATGGAAATAACTCAAATTATGTTTGCAATTCCTAAAACTAAAGACCGTCCTACCAAATCAGTGTGGTACCTTCTTTATAGCCTTCTCATTGTGAGGAGTTCAAAATTATTTGCTGTACTCCAACTGTGGCCAACTCCATCTGCGTAAATAAGGCTTTATGTAGATTTACCACCAGGGCTTGCCTTTGATATTCTACAGCCATTTCATAAAAATATCCTGTTATTAATTCCAAACCATTCTGTTCCCAGTATTCCATTTACATTTCTAGGTCTCAATGTGTTTGAAGTGCTGCTTGCACTGTGCCCCTGGACCTCCCCTACTCCAATCCCCACTGCTCTCCCACACAACATTTTCCATCCAATTAATATCCAGGCTTGTTTCCCCAGAAATTCTGTGGTTCAGATCTGACCTCCAGAGTCTTGCTCCTTGAGTGTTGTTGTGTATCTTGTTTCAATGATTGTTTTCCTCCAAAACAGAAATTGGGTGAGTTAATGTGAAATAAGGGTTAGGCCTTGTCTATTATATTTCCTAAATGTGCAAAATTTAAGGTGCTGTGCAGATTAGTTAGCTGTTAAACAGAATTCCAACTGTTGTTCATTCTTTCCTCAAAACATTTTATTTGCTATCATTAAACATCCTCCACAATGTCGATTTCAACAGTTTCCTTATGTCCCCTCCCCCCATCTCATCCCCGATCCAACCCTCCAATTCGGCACCACCCTCTTGAACTGTTCTACCTGTCTATCTTCCTTCCCACCTATCTGCTCCACCCTCCGCTCCAACCTCTCACCATCACCCCCTAACTTCATCTACCTATCGCCTTCCCAACTACCTTCCCTCCAGCCCCACCCTAACCCCTATTTATCTCTCAGCCCCCTCCACATACCCCTCCCCCTCAATATTCCTGGTAAAGGGCTTATGCTTGAAACGTTGACTCTCCTGGTCTTCGAGTCCTGCCTGACCTGCTGTGCTTTTCCAGCGCCACACTTTTCAACCCAACAGTGCACTTCGTTAATGGCAAATTGCCATCAAACGGTATCAAAAGTGTCAGCTTCAGTTCCCAAGTGTTTTACATGACAAATGCTGTTTCCAGAAAGCCCGACAGTGAAGGATAGAACTGAACCCCAGTGCTTATACTCCTTGCGAACATTTATTAATATTAACAACACATTAACAGCACAAAGGTGGAACGAGTGGAGAGTGTCAAGCTCCTGGGAGTGGTCATCCACAATTCTTGGACTCTTCATGTGGAAGCACTGGTTACAAAGGCCCAACAACGTCGCTTCTTCCTCAGACAGCTGAGGAAATTTGGCGAATACCCTTGTCAACTTTTATAGGTGCGCCATTGAGATCATTCTGTCTGGATGTATCACTACCTGGTATAGCAACTGTACCATTCAAGATCAGAGACAGTTACAGAGAGTGGTGAACTCAGTCCAGACAATCACAAAGGCCAACCTCCCATCTATAGAATCCATCTGCCAGGCCCACTGTCAAGGAAAGGTCGCCAGCATTCTCAAAGATCCATCTCACCCTGGCAATGTTTTTCTACAACCTCTGCCATCGGGGAGAAGGTACAGAAGCCTGAACACATGCACCAGCTGGTTTCGTAACAGTTTCTACCCTCCTGTTGTTAGAATACTAAATGAACTCACAAACTCTTAACATTCACCTGTACCTGTGTTTTGTTTTTGCCGCTATTATTTACTATCTATGCTACTTAACTCTGTGATCTGCCTGTGTTGCTCACAAGACAAAGCTTTTCACTTTGCCTCAGTACACGTGACAATAAATTCAATTCAATTACATTACATTACAGACATGTAGCTAACCCAACAGTTTCAATCTGTCTCCATCTACAGTGAGTCCCAGTTGCTGCTTGCATGCAATTAAATACGATTCATAATACACAATGAAGCGGAAGATGTGAGAAATGGGTGTTGTCAGTGATTGGGGAGTTGAAATGTTCAGCCACAGAGCAGTGGGGTTGATTGGTGTGGGTGTCCCAGAGATTCCGTGGCCAAACATTTCAACTCCCCCTCCCACTCTGCCAGGACGTGCATGTTCTGGGCCTCCTCCATCGCCACTCCCTCACCACCCGACGTCTGGAGAAAGAATGCCTTATCGTCCGTCTCAGGACCCTTCAACCCCAGGGCATCAATGTGGACTTCACCAGATTCCTCATTTCCACTCCCTCCACCTTACTCCAGTTCCAATGTTCCAGCTCAGCACCATCCTCATGGCCTGTCCTACCTGCCAATCTTCCTTCCCACCTATTTGCTCCACCCTCCTCTCCGACCTATCACTTCATCCCTACCTCCATCCACCAATTGCACTCTCAGCTGCCTTCTCCCCAGCACCACCCCCTCCCATTTATCTCTCCACCCCCGAGGCTCCCAGCCTCATTCCTGATGAAGAGCTCCGGCCTTAAACGTCGATTTTCGTGCTCCTCAGATGCTGCCTGAACTGCTGTGCTTTTCCAGCAACTCACTCTCGACTACATCTCATTCCCACCTCCCCCTAATAGCCTATCACCCACTTGCATATCCAGCAACTAACTACCTTTGCCTTATGAATATTCAAATATCCTACTTCTACCAGCTTGTCAGGAGCAGTGTTCCAAAAACCCATGACTCCCTGTGAGAAAAATATTCACGTCATGTCTAATTTCAATTGGGTGACCTCTTATTTTTAAATTATTGGCCAAACTTCGAGATTCAGTAAAAATCTTTTCCATATCCACCCTGTCAAGACACCTGAGGTTTTTAGCTCTCCATCAAGTCACCTCTTACTCCAGCAGATACAAGCCTAGCCAGTCCAACATCTCCCCACACGATTCAAGATGGTGCTGACACAGGACGACTGTTTGTGACTCGCTATTCCCGCATTTCTTACAATCATTCTGCATTTTTAAAGCTCAATTCTAAGTCTGTTAAAATTACTAACAATGTTCTCTTAAATCTACTTGTAGTTCTGAACCATAGAGTCATAGAGAATGTACAGCACAGAAACAGACTCTTCGGTTCAACTTGTCCATGCCGACTAGATATCCCAACACAATCTAGTCCCACCTGCCAGCACCCGGCCCATATCCCTCCAAACCCTTCCTATTCATATACCCATCCAGATGCCTTTTAAATGCTGCAATTGTACCAGCCTCCACCACTTCCTCTGGCAGCTCATTCCACACACGTACCACCCTCTGCGTGAAAAAGTTGCCCCTTAGGTCTCTTTTATATCTTTCCCCTCTCACCGTAAACCTATGCTCTCTAGTTCTGGACTCCCCCACCCCAGGGAAAAGATTTTGTCTATTTATCCTATCCGTGCCCCTCATGATTTTATAAAAACCTCCATAAGGTCACCCCTCAGCCTCTGATGCACCAGGATTAACAGCCCCAGCCTATTCAACCTCTCCCTATAGCCTAAATCCTCCAACCCTGGCAACGTCTTTGTAAATCTTTTCTGAATCCTTTCAAGTTTCACAACATCCTTCCAACAGGAAGGAGACCAGAATTGCACACAATATTCCAAAAGTGGCCTAACCAATGTCCTGTACAGGCACAACATGACCTCCCAATTCGTGTACTCAATACTCTGACCAATAAAGGAAAGTATTCTAAATGCCTTCTTCACTATCCTATCTACCTGCAACTCCACTTTAAAGGAGCTATGAACCTGCACTCCAAGGTCTCTTTATTCAGCAAATCTCCCCAGGACCTTACCACTAAGTGTATAAGTCCTGCTAAGATTTGCTTTCCCAAAATGCAGCACCTCACATTTACATAATTAAACTCCATCTGCCATTTCTCAGCCCATTGGCCCATCTGATCAAGATCCCATTGTAATCTGAGGTAACCTTCTTTGCTGACCACTACACCTCCAAATTTGGTGTCATCTGCAAACTTACTAACTATACCTCTTATGCTCACATCCAAATCATTTATATAAAGGATGAAAAGTAGTGGACCCAACACCAATCCCTATGGCACTCCACTGGTCACAGGCGTCCAATCTGAAAAACAACACTCCACTACTACTCTCTGCCTTCTACCTTTGAGCCAGTTCTGTACCTAAGTGGCTAGATCACCCTGTATTCCATGAGGTCTAATCTTGTTAACCAGTCTCCCATGGGGAACCGTGTCAAACACCTTACAGAGGACCATAGGGTGGCACAGTGGCGCAATGGTTAGCACTGCTGCCTCACAGTGCTAGGGACCTGGGTTCGATTCCCACCTTGGGCGACTGTCTGTGTGGAGTTTGCACGGTCTCCCCGTGACTGTGTGGGTTCCTTCCCACAATCCAAAGATGTGTAGGTCAGGTGAAATGGCCATGTTAAATTGTCCATGGTGATAGTTGTGTTAGGGTAGGGGAATGGGTCTGAGTGGAATTCTTTGAAGGGTCGGTGTGGAATTGTTGGGCCGAAGGGCCTGTTTCCATACTGTAGGGAATCTAATCTATATAGATCACATCCCCCGCTCTGCCCTCATTAATCCTCTTTGATACTTCTTCAGAAAACTCAATCAAGTTTGTGAGACATGATTTCCCACGCACAAAGCCATGTTGACTATCCCTAATCAGTCCTTGCCTTTCCAAATACATGTATATCATGGCCCTCAGGATTCCCTCCAATAACTTGCCTGCCACCGATGTCAGGCTCACTGGTCTATAGTTCCTTGGCTTGTCCTTACCATCCTTCTTAAACAGTGGCACAATGTTTGCCAACCTCCAGTCTTCCGGCACCTCATCTGTCACTGTTGCTTTTTGCGCACCTTCTTTGCTGTTGTAACTTTGTATTCCTCGCTCTGTTCAATCACCCCCTATGATGTTTGTATGATATGATTTGCTCATACTGCACCAAAACCAAACTTTTCACTGTACTTAAGTACATGTGATAATAATAAATAAAATCAATTAAACTTACTGTTAGTATTAGTCTAGATGTGGAGGTGCTGGTGTTGGACTGGGGTGGATAAAGTTAAATATCACACAACACCAGATTATATACTGAAGAAAAGTATTCATTCAGTGTCTCCCCAATCTCTTCCGCCTCCACACGCAACTTCCCACTACTATCCTTGGATAGTTTATTTGGAAGTACTAGCTTTCTGAGCGCTGCTCCTTCATAAGATACAGAATTTATCGCAAAAGATCACAGTGTCATGCATGCAACTGATACAATATATTGAACAAACGTAGATTGCTGCTAAATCTTTCAGCTTTTAGAATGGGTTGCAGGTTTCAGTTCATTAATATAAAAATCCCAGAACTTCTTTCAAGACACATTCTTGAGATAACTTTATTTTAAAAAAAGGTGACATCTCAGCTCAGACAATGCATTAAAGGTGTGAGGTTAGAGTCTGGCTGTATCCCAATCTTGAGTCAGACTAGATCGATTTCCAAAGTAGGAATTTATAAAATGTTACATGGATTAACTGCCTGCAGATTGTGTGCTTTTTGATCAAAATAGAATGTATCTGCAATTACAATTCTGCAAAGTATTAGTCTAGTAAAGTTTAAACTGTTTTTACTGAATATTCCCTGGTTGCCTGAATAACTGTAGGACCAACAACACTCAAGAAGCTTTACACCATTAAGGACAAAGCCATCCACTTGGTTGGCACCACATCCACTCCCTCCATCACTGATGCTCAGCGTGTACTATCTACAAGTTGCACTGCAGAAATTCATCAAAGATCCTTAGACAGCATCTTCCAAAACCTTGACCATTTCCATCCAGAAAGACAAGGGTAGAAGATGCATGGGAACACAAGCCCCTGCATCTTCCTCTCCAACCCTCTAACCATCCTAAATTGGAAATCGATGGCCATTCCTTCAGTGTCACTGGGTTAAAATCCTGGAATTCCCTCCCTGAGGGGATTGTGGGTTAACCCACAGCACATGGATTGCAACGATTCAAGAAGTCAGTTTATCACCACCTTCTCAAGGACAACAAAGTTTGAGCAATAAATGCTGGCCCACCTGTGCTTTGCATATCAAAAGTTTAACCTTCTTATATTTGGATTTAATTCCCTTTGCAATAAATGATAACTTCTATTAGCTTTCCTAATTACTTACTGTAGCTGTATAGTAGCCTTCTGTGATTCTGGCATTAGAGCATCAGATCCCTCTGCACCTTAGAGCTTTGCAATCTCCCACCATTGAGTTAATATGCTTCTTTTCTTTTTGAATTCTGCCTGCCAAAATGAACAATTATATCGCATTTGTTGGATCTTTTCCAATTCACTTAACCCACCTACATTCCTCTGTAGCCATCATATGTTCTCAGATTCCTCTTCTCATATATATTGGGAAAGGGGAATTGAGAAATCAAAATATGGGATAGGAGGATTTAATTTCATATCCTCATGCCTCTCTGTTGCTGCACAAAGTCTGTTGTGTTCCCAGAGTGCAATTCCATGTCAACTTGTTCCAAACACATTAAACATGCAAATCTGGTTTTAGTTATACCAAATTGTTTCAATTTAAATGGATGTGCACATGCTGGAGATGCACTGCACTCCATTATCTTTTAGTTGAGGGTAGTGCAATGATATGTGACTTTACACTTCCATTCCCTCTGTGTGTTTCTTTGAAAGTCTCATCAGAACTGAAATCTTAAATTGCCTCCACATGTTGAAAAATGTCAGTGTTCCCTGGGTGGTGTTAACTTGTGCTGAACAAGTTTAAAAACAATTTACAATAGACAGCCTTTGGACAACAGATGGCTTCATATGCGTGGATTGTAATCACTGGAAGTGAAAACATACAATAGCTGGCGAGGACATTTCCAGATGCCGGGAAAACTGGTGTGATGTGAAACCCCAGAAAACACAAAGCTCCCCAAAAGTTAATGGCATTCAATTAATCATAGAATCACCACAGTGTGGGAGCAGGCCTTTCGGACCATCAAGTACACAACAACCCACAAAAGACCATCCCAACCAGACCCACCTCCCCTATCCTATCCCTATAGCCCTGCATTTCCCATGGGATAGGAGGATTTAATTTCATATCCTCATGCCTCTCTGTTGCTGCACAGAATCTGTTGTGTTCCCAGAGTTCTTGGTGTGATTCCATGTCAACTTGTTCCAAAGTCAATAAATGTGCAAACCTGGTTTTAGTTACATCCACCTAACCTGCACATCTTTGGACTATGGGAGGAAACCCACACAGACATGGGGCGAATGTGCAAACTCCACACAGACAATCACTCAGGGCTGGAATCTAACCCATGTCCCTGGCACTGTGAGGCAGCAGTGCTGACCACTTTGCCACTGTGCACCCCTATTATGTGCCAAAATGACTCAGCAGTTCTTAGCCAGTGAAAGAAAACAGCCTCTCACATCTACACAGAACATCAGGCTGTTCTAAAGCATTTATAGCCATAAAGTCATAGAGATGTACAGCATGGAAACAGACCCTTCGGTCCAACCCGTCCATGCTGACCAGATATCCCAACCCAATCTAGTCCCACCTGCCAGCACCCGGCGCATATCCCTCCATACCCTTCCTATTTATATACTCATCCAAATGCCTTTTAAATGTTGCAAGTGTACCAGCCTCCACCACATCCTCTGGCAGCTCATTCCACACACATACCACCCTCTGCGTGAAAAAGTTGCCCCTTAGGTCCCTTTTATATCTTTCCCCTCTCACCCTAAACCTATGCCCTCTAGTTCTGGACTCCCCCCAACCCAGGGAAAAGACTTTGTCTATTTATCCTATCCATGCCCCTCATAATTTTGTAAACCTCTATAAGGTCACCCCTCAGCCTCCGACGCTTCAGGAAAAACAGCTGCAGCCTGTTCAGCTTCTCCCCAAATCCTCCAACCCTGGCAACATCCTTGTAAATCTTTTCTGAACCCTTTTACAACATCCTTCCAATAGGAAGGAGACCAGAATTGCACGCAATATTCCAACAGTGGCCTAACCAATGTCCTGCACAGCTGCAACATGAGCTCCCAACTCCTGTACTCAATACTCTGACCAACAAAACCAATGAAGTACTTTTGAAATATTGTAATGTACGAGATATTTTTGCAAAATGTAAGGTTCCACAAATAATAAGATCTTCATTTTGTTTCAAGTGATGCCAGTTCAAAGAACATGATATCATGGATAATTCCCTGGCTATATTCAGAAATAGTACAATGTGACCATTCTCATCGCCCAGAGGGGAAAACTCGCTCCAACAACTCATCCTAAAGACTGCTCCTCTAACAGTGCAGCACTCAGTCAGCACAGCGCCAAGTGCCAGACTTTTGTGATGGAGAGGCTTCTGACTCCGAGACAACGGTGTCACAGATGTCAGCAGGTGAAGTAGTAAACGAGACCACGAGTCTGCATTCCCATTTGCTACCACAGTGTGTGAGTGTCTGTTTGGTGCAGACAAAATCAGGGTGTTTGGATAACTTGACAATACTCATCCAAAGAGTGACTGTTGGAGAGTACCAACAGGTTCTGGTGTTGGTGGACTGCAATCTGGCAATAATCAACACCTCTGAACTAACAGCATGCTCCACTAACAGGTGAGTATGCTTGCAACTGTGCATGAATGAATATGGTACATTTCCCACATGTACCACATTGTATCATATTAAAAATCGCACAACACCAGGTTATAGTCCAGCAGGTTTATTTAGAAGTACAAGCTTTCAGAACGTTGCTCCTTCGTCAGGCAGCTGGTGGGGCAGGATCATAAGTTTATAAATTCTGTGTCCGATGATTGTATTCTACCAGCTACCTGACGAAGAAGCAGTGCTCTGAAAGCTTGTACTTCCAAATAAACCTGTTGGACTATAACCTGGTGTGTGTGATTTTTAACTTCGTCCACCCCAGTCCAACACTGGCACCTCCACATCATAGTGATATGGTTACCATTGGAAACTGTCACAAAGCTGTGCTATAGGCAATAGTTAGCAGGGGTCAGTTGACTGGACAGCCAGTCGATGATACAGCTTTGATTCAATTCCCATAGCACCCCAGTCCAACACCATAATTTCCAAGTCATAGCAGCTGAGTATTCCTTAAAGATTCTCTTTCTCAACCTCTCCCCTCAACTGAGGTATGAACCACCACCAGTCATCTCCGTCTTATGTGAGATCAGCCCTATGGTTTGGTAGGATTATGGAATGTACATAAAGACTAGTAATCTGTTAATCAACTGCTCATGTGCAGAACTTCTTACTGAGATGGACACTTTGGCTAAACAATTGTCACATTCAATTGCATGGTGGTGAAGTTTTCGACAGGGGCAATGGCACCTTGGCAGGGTGAGTGGCTCTTTCCTTTCTGATCAGCTGCTAAGGATGGATCATTCAGGAGTTAATGACTGTGACATTAGGGAAAACATCAAAAAAACCCTGAACTTTCAGTTGCCTGCCCACTTTAACACCCCACCCTGTTCCCTGGCTAACCTCTCTGTCTCAGACTTGCTGCTGTGCTCCAGCGAAGCTCAGTGGAAGCTGGAAGAACAGCATTTCATTTTCTGCTTGGAGACCCTGAAACCTCTGGATTCAATATCAAACAACTTGAGCTGTCCCATGTCCTTACCCCAACCCCTGCAAGCCAGATAAAAACCTGAGGAAGGGTCCCTGGACCCAAAACGTTAAATCTGATGTCTCTCTGCAGCTGCTGCCAGAACTGCTGAGCTTTTCCAGCAATTTCTGCTTTTGCTCTCCACACACTGGGCCTTGTTATCACATAATTGGATATTACACACAATCAACTGTTAGCCATTCATAGTCTCCATCAATACCTTCCTAGCCAGAATTGTTATCCATTCCTTTGTCCAACTGTTCTTCTCTTTCTTTTGTCTTTATCTCCAACTATCAATTACTCCTTACCCCTCCCCCCTTCCCCACCCTATCTTCTCCATTTAAACCGACATTTTTCTGGCCACCATCAGTTCTGAGTAAGGGTCACTCGACCCAAAACATTAACTCTGATTTCTCGCCACCGATGATGCCAGACCTGCTGAGCTTTTCCAGCAATTTCTGGTTTTGTATCAAAAAGCGGGTGTTGAAATGGAAACAGACCGTGGTGAAGAAGCTGCAGTTCCAAAGAAGACTCATACCCAACTCTGTTCCTCTCTTCACAGATGCTGACAGACCTCCTGAGTTTCTCCAGCACTTTCTGGTTTTGTATATTTTTAAATAATCACCGCAGCTGTAAAGCTGACACTAAAGTGAAGCTCTGTGCGACAGGAGTCAGTCCTCTGTGTTTCTTCGAGTACACAGTCAGCGTAAAGAGTGACCACATGATATCACCTCTTGTGTGGAGGTTCCCATTGGGCTCAGAGCTGCTGGAGTGAACATCTCTCCCTCTAAAACATTGCATTAAAGTTCACACTTCTGCTTTGCTGAGAAAAGTGTCTACATTCACACAGCAAACAAAGACTTTACTAAAAAGCTGTTGGGATTTTCTTCAAGGAGAAAGGGATGAAAATGAGTCTACTAGCAGCTGGAGATGTCGATGTTGGACTGGGGTGTACAAAGTTAAAAATCACACAACACCAGGTTATAGTCCAACATGTTTATTTGGAAGCACTAGCTTTCGGAGCGCTGCTCCTTCATCAGGTGCTTATGGAGTATAAGGTCATAAGATTGTAAGATCATAAGCAATTGATTCCAGTAATGAGCTAGACCAGATGCAATTAATGAATATTTGTTGACTTTACCTTTTCTTCAGAGTCTAACACTCTGTAAAGTTGCATTTCATATAATCCCTACAAAATGGAAGTTGGGTCATTCAGCCCAACAAGTCTACTCCAACCAGCATCCTACCCAGTCCCAATCCCCTCCCTTCCCATGCCTAACCCACCTAGTGTGCACACTCTGGGCAATTTAGTATGGCCAATCCATCTAACCTGCACATTTTTGGACTGCGGGAGCCATCCCGAAGAATCTCAAGCAGACACGGGGTGAATGTGCAAACTCTACACAGATAGTTTCCTGAGGAGGGGAGTGATATTGGGGTCGCTGGCACTGTGAGAGCCACTGCAGGCTTAGGAAGTAAGACTTATTTGTATATTTTTTAACTATTTTCAATATGTTGAGCTGACTAATCTGAGCAATAAAACTAATCTCTCACTTGTCTAACTCAAGAACACCAATATGGCTTAGTTCCTACAGACTGCACACAGTCAAGTACATACTAACTTGACAATTCAGCATCCACTTAAAATTCAAAACATCTGCGACAACCAAATGAGGAACGAAAAAAGAGGAAGGCCATTCCTTCCTTCCTCGCCGTGTCATACCTAATCCTAAAATTTTGCCCAAGATTCTGGAGACAGCAAAAGGGATGCTTTGGAGGTATTCTGAAGGGCCTTCTTCAAGAACAGCAGCATTGACATTTAACGGCTGAGAGGAACATGCTACTGTCAGGTCAGCAAGGAGACAACCGGCCAATCAAGCTGCATCACGTTTCAAGTCCTGACGTTTTAATAATGAGGCATAAAAAAGACTTTGCGCCATGCTATCTCTTGGGTCATCTTAACCCACGTTGCCCAAGGAGCTGCAGGTCAAGAGACAGCCTGTCCAGTCGTGTGGAGACCCACAATAGAAATCCCCTGACCCCAAGTAAACATTTTCCTCAAACTGACAGACAGCCAACAGTGGTGTCCAGAAGCACAAGATCTCAGGATCCGTGTGGGTAGCCTGTAGATTTTGAAGAATGCATTGCAAATCTTGCCTGATACAGAAAGCTTTGTCTCGCAATTCAAAGCTTTTCACTGTGCCTAGGTACACATGACAATAAATTCAATACAATTCAATTCAAAGAGTTAACTATTGTCTATAAATAAACCACACATATTTCACTGTCTAACTGTAGGGAGCCTTTGCTGAGGCGTTAATCTCTCACAGTCTGAACTAAACAAGTGACAGTGTTGAAGATAACATGTTGGCTGGCACTGTGTTTCAGAGATAATTAGAGGTGCATAAGACTCAATGCAAAAAGAAAACAGTCTACTCTCTAATTTTGGAAACACATGTACCAGCATTAGTATCATGTAGATATTTAAAGCATCACAACAGTATGATTTACATTAAGTAGGACTTAACTGCGCTGTACATTATAGGGCAACGTCAGAGTGATGGTGCCACTTGAGCTCAAACATGTTATTCTTAAAATGCAGTGTTGAGTGTCTGCTGAAACTGTAAGGATCGCTTGACTGATGTGAGTCCCCTCTGATGAATACCCCCTCAGTTGTGTTGTGTGTGACTCATACTGCAGTGATCAGCTGCTAGCGTCGTGCTGCAGATTTCCATTTTACCAAGGATCATAGAGAAATGATATGACGCGTATGTCACAGGAAGTTGCTCATTGTCCAAAAGTGCAGGTTTTTAAATCAAAGATGGCTGGGAGGAGTTGAGCTAATCTACTGAAACCATCTGGATTCACCATCCCAAAATCTAGGATTGCAGTTTTTATTTATTGTAAGAGTGGTTGATAATGAGACAATAATAATGGTTTGACTAATACAACATGAGAAGCAACGTTTTTTATATTTATTCATTTGTGGGATGTGGGCATTTCAGGCTGGCCAGCATTTATTGCCTGTCCCTAGTTGCCCTTGAGAAGGTGGTTTAAGATTCCCTGCAGTGTGGAAACAGGCCTTTCAGCTCAACAAGTCCACACCGACCCTCCGAAGCATATCCCACTCAAACCCATTCTGCTACATTTCCCCCTGACTAATGCACCTAACCTACACATCCCTGAACATTATGGGCAATTTAGCATGACGATTCACCTGACTTGCATACCTTTGGATTGTGGGAGGAAACCCACGCAGACACAGGGAGAATGTGCAAACTCCACATGGGTGGAATTGAACCTGGGTTCCTGGCGCAGTAAGGCAGCAGTGCTAACCACTGAGCCACTGTGCTGCCAAGGTGGTGGTGAGCTGCCTTCTTGAACAGCTGAAGTCCATCTGCTATGGGTAAACCCACAATGCCATTAGGAAGGGAATTCTGGGAATTTGACCCAGTGACAGTAAAGGAATGGTGATAATATTTCCAGATCACAATGGTGAGTGGTTTGGAGGGGAACTTGCAGGTAATGGTGTTCCCATGTATCTGCTGCCCTTTTCTTGCCCTTGCCCTTATAGTTGGAAGTAGTCATGGGTTTGGAAGGTTCTGGCTAAGGATCTTTGGTGATCTTCTTCAGTGCATCTTGTAGACAGTATACACTGCTGCTTAGTCTTGGTGGTGGAGGGTGTGGATGTTTGTGGATGTGGTGCCAATCAAGCGGGATGCTTTGTCCTGGATGGTGTCAAGCATCTTGAGTGTTGTTGGAGCTGCACTAACCCAGCAAGTGGGGAGTATTCCACCACACTCCCGACAGTGGACTGGCTTTGGGGTGTCAGGAGGTGAATTATTCAACGCAGTATTCCAAGTCTCTGACCTGCTCTTGTAGCCACTGTGTTTATGTGGTGAGTCCAGTTGAGTTAGTAGTCAATGATAAACCCCAGGATGTTGATAGTGGGGGATTCAGTGGTGGTAACACCATTGAATGTCAACAGGTAATGGTTAGGTTGTCTCTTATCAGAGATGGTCGTAGCCTGGCATTTCTGTGGTGTGAATGTTACTTGCCACTTGTCAGCCCAAGCCTGGATATTGTCTGGATCCTGTTACATTTGAACATGGACTGCTTCAGTATCTGAGGAGTTGTGAATGGTGCTGAACATTGTGCAATCCCCTGTAAGTGTACAAATTGAAGGTTTTTCGATTGAAAGGAACAAATTGTTTCCACTGACAAGGGGGTCAGTTACAAAAGGATACAGAGATGAGATAATTGGCAAAAAAAATCTGAGGAGAATTTATTTTTCTGCACGATGAGTTTTTTTTTATCTTGAGGTTGGATCTTAAGCAGTGAACACAGGGTATTAAACATATTTTCCCACATTGTATTCCACCTGCCAAATTTCTGCACATTTGCTTAGCCTGTCTATATCCCTCTGCAGAACACTGTGTCACCCTAACTAATTACCTTCCCACATAGTTTTGTGCTGTTTGCAAACTTGGCTAATGTACAGTCATATATACCTCATCCACACCTTGGGCTCTTATCCTATTAAGCAGCCTAATGTGTAGTACTTTATCAAATTTCTTTTGAAAATCCAAATATATTACATCCACTACCTGCCCTTTATCCTTCCTATTTGATAACTCCTCAAAGGATTCAAATACATTTGTCAAGCAATAATTTCCCTTCATGAAGCAACGCTGTCTCTGCTTGATCATATTAAGTATTTGTAAATGCTTTGCTATTACATTCTTTATAATGGACTCTAACCTTTTCCAAATGAGTTCTTTCTGTACATTTTGATATTCTCTGCACAATTACCCTCAAAGTCTACTTTCTCCCTCTTCTTTATTTTTTGTTGTTTCTAATAATTTCCCAATCCTGGTTTAGCATTAATCGTTGATACTTTGTATGTTTATTCTTCCAGTTTAATGCTATCATTAACCTCCCTGGTTAAAATGGTTTGCTTATCCCTTTCCTAGAATACTTCTTTCTCACTGAGATGTACCTTTTCTGTGAGCCATGGACAATTTTAAACATCTGCCATTTTTTTTTTGCTAAACTCCTTTTCCAATCCACTTGAGCCAGCTCTGTCCTCCCTTCTTTGTCATTACCCTTACTTAAGGTTAACACAGTTGCTTCCAAATGAAGTTCTTCCTTCTCAAAGTGAATACCAAATTCTGCCATGTTATGCTCACTGTTTCTGAGATGAACTTTTACCCTGACATTATATTTTTTTAATATATTTTTATTGAAAAGAAAGTGAAAAGAACATTTTTTTGAGTATTACAACAAATACAAAAGCAAATAATCAAACCAATGTTAAAAAACAAACATAGATAAATAAATAATAACTAATAACAAAGGTAAAAAATGAAAATCTTAACAGTAATAATAATAATAATAATAACACGGCTCAACAAAACAAAGCAATACCTCAATCATCGAGCACATAACTTTATACATATTCATGTGTTCGTAATTCCTCCCCCCAGGATACCAGATTCATTTCACAGAATTGCCATTTCTATATAAAGGCTCTTGGTAGTGTGGTGGACAAATCTGTACCCAGGTATTCGAAAAAGGGCCACCATGTCTTATAGAAATTCTCAGTTTTATGGTGCACCATACTCGTAAGAAAGTCCAAGGGGATGTGCTCCAGGACTAGCTTACCTGAGTCCTCCAGCCCTGGGGCATTTCCAATACCCACCCTAATAGAATGTTCTTTCTGGCACAAAATGTGAGGATACTGAAAAGCCTTTTTTTATGTGTATCTAATGAAAGTGAATTTAACAAAGCCAAGAAGAAGAGATCCCAGGTCCATCTCCACCTCCATCGCCAAAGCCTTCTGTCTTTCGCATTCTGTGGCAGGACCAAAGTAAGCGTGCCCATGTTCACTTTGTAATAGGACACATTGGAGATGCTCCCGCTTTAAATTTAGCGAGGAGATCTGGGGCCAAAAGGACTCAGTAGAGAATCTTCAATTGCAAGGCTTGCATCCTGTTTCAAATTGAGATCCTTTTCTCATTTTCCCAGATATTCTCCCACATTTCAGAAGTGACCTCAATGTCAAGCTCCCTCTCCCATACCTTACAGAGCCATTTGGTCTCATCCAAGGGAGCCCCTCCCAATTGATGACAAGCATTTCTAACAGATAATGTACCCTCAACACCCTTTTCTCCATGTCAGACCTATAAGAATCAGTTGGAATTGTGGTCTCTTTTTGTATGAAATTTCTAATTTGAAAAAAATGAAAGAGGTCCCTACTGGGCAATTCATATTTCGAGCCAACTGGTCAGAGGATATCAATATGTCCCCTTTGAATAAATCACCCAGGCAAGACATGCCCCTAGATGCCCATAGTTTAAACGCCAAGTCCATCATCCCTGGCTGAAAACCCGGCATACCAACGATGGTTGGCAAAAATGATGCTTTGGCAATATTGCCGTCACCCTGATGCATTGCCCACCACGCCTTGACAGTATTGATGACTATTGGGCTATGGCAATATCCCTTAACTGTCCTCATTTTGTCTAAGAACAGCAGGCTATTAAGGGAACATCTTGCCTGAAAGCTTCGATGTCCAACCAAAGTGAGTGAGGGTCCCCCTGATAGCAACAAGCTTAACTGATATTTTTTGATATCTGGGAGGCTCACTCCTCCCAGTCTGTAAGGTAACTGCAATTTAGTCAATTTAATTAGGGGCCGTTTGTGATACCAGATAAAAGAACTGAACCAGCCATTCAGGCTTCTAAATATTTGCTTAGTAAAAAGCAGGGGATGTATTCACATAAGGTATAACAGGCGGGGCAGCATGTTCATTTTAATGAGGACTATCTGACCTAACCAAGAGATCGGAAGTGCCTCACACCTACGAAGGTCCTGCTTGATTCTATCAAATAAATGAACAAAATTGGCTTGAAATAGCCAATCAAAAACAGGAATAATAAATATCCCGAAGTAGAAAAAGCCCTCCTGCAACCATCTAAAGGGGAACTGAGATCCACCCTCAGGATCAGGCACTCTTGGGAGACCACCCATGGGCATGGCCTCTGACTTCACAAAATTGATCTTATAACCCAAGAAGCCACCAAATAAGTTGATGCATTGTATCGGGTGTGGCAGTGAGACTGCTGGGTTTGATAAGAAGACAAAAATGTCATCTGCATTCAATGTGATCTTATGTGACTTCGTCCCCACTTCGGGAGTGGTTAGTTTGGGATCCCTGCGTATTGCCTCTGCCAGCAGTTTGATCACCAATGTGAAAAGCAACAGTGATAAGGGACAGCCTTGTTGACTGACCCTACAAATATTAAAATTGATGGACCCTACACCATTGGTGAGGACTGCGGCAAGAGGAGCACTATACAAAACCTCCACCTACCTGATGAAGGTCTCTCCCAGGCCAAACCGCTTCAAAGTATGAAAAAGATATGGCCACTCGACCCAGTCAAATGCCTTTTCCACATCTAAGGAGATCACCAATCCCTGTGCTGATTGCTGTTGACATACTTGGATCATGTTAAGTAACCTCCTGACATTATCCATTGATCTGCAACCTTTTATGAACACCGCCTGGCCCTCCTTAATGATGGAGGGTAGTACAGTTTCTAGCCGTAATGCCAGCGACTTAGATAGGCTTTTGAAATTAACATTCAGGAGTAAAATGGGTCTATAGGAAGCACAGTCTGCCAGGGCCTTCCCTTTTATAAGAATGAGAGAGATGTTCATCTCTCTTAGAGATGGTGGGAGGAGGCCACGACTATGTGAGTCATTAAATATACAAAGCATCCCATTGAAACCCCATTCCAAACTCTCAATCACTGCCATCTAGAACAACAAGGGCAGCAGATATTTGGGGAACCCCAGCACATACAAGTTCCCCTCCAAGCCACTCACCATCCTGACTTGGAAATATATTGCTGATCCTATACTGTCACCAGGTCAAAGTCCTGGACCTCCCAAAGGGCTCTGTTAGGTGCACTTACTTCCCAAGGACTGCAGCAGTTCAAGAAGGCAGCTCACCACCACCTTCCCCATCCAATTAGAGCTGGGCAATTAATATTTGGGGTCAGCTAGCAATGTCCAAACCCCATGAAATGAATAAAATAGACTGGTTGCTCAAGACTGAAAACTGAACAAACATGATGTGGCACACCTCAAAGAATTGTGCTTTAGAACAAAACTTTCTGCTAATTAAGACTCGGGTTTTTTTATTTTCCAGACTCTAACATATTTCACATGCATCATTAAACTACACCATGTATAGAGTGTGCAGTAACCACAGTAATCACTCTGAAGTTTCTTCTCTCAGTGCTGTTATTGATAACATCACACATTGCAGTTTTCAAACGCTGTTATGCAAGAGAAATATGTTGCTATGCTACAATCTGCACAACACACTTAGCCTCCGTGGGTCTTTAATCAGGGTATGACGACAACACAATTCCACACTTCAACACCAAGAGACTGAACCACAGTTGAAGAATGCGAGTCTTTAACTTGCATTCCAACCACTGCCAGCCCTGCATAGCAATCAGCTTGCTGCAGTTAATACAAACTGACTCCTCCCCCAAGTCTCAGTTGATTCATTGGCAAATTGCTTGAACTCAAGAGATTGCCATACTCATATAACAGGCTGATAGGGCTCATTGGGTGCATGGTAATGTCCCTATCTCTGGGCCAGGCAGTCTGCATTCAAATCCCATCTGTTCAAGAGGAGATACCACAACACAGGCACATCAAGCTAAATCAAATCAGACTCCTTAACACTCGATTCATAACACTGTGAAATTAAAACATTCAATGACCCTCAAAAGTGCTTATGACAAGACTTGATGAATAATGGATCTTAGACACCAAGTTTACAACTTTAAACAAAAATTGACAATTTATTATTAAGAATGCAATTTTAGCAGATCACAGGGAACAAAGTAATCCATTATTCCCTATGATCTAAGCCTAATCTTCTTTAAATATAAACCCTCACCCAAATACTGACAATCAGGCAGACACAGTTAAGGGATTGTTTAAAATCATAATTTTCCAGACTGATGCCCACCTCAATGATGAATACCAGGCTGATGTGATATCTTTTGACTAGCCAATGCAAACAATTTCCGCAGACCCCTGAAGACTTTTACTCATTTCTTACAGACTGCGGGTTCTTTTCTCAGAACTTTCGATAAGTCAATAACTGGAAATAACAAGCAGGGGAAAAGCCAAAAAAAAAAATGCCAGTCCCACAGCTTCTAAAACAAAGCTGCCTCCTGCTCAAATCCCAGTCACAGTCTGTTTTCTGTTTATTTTTCAACGTTCTCCGTGGTTGGCTGGCTAGCACCTGCCCTCCTTTGATTCATCAACACAACATCCAACCAGTGCAACTACATCTTTGTGCCAAAATGTCTACAGTGTTCTCAAAGCAGTAATTAACCTGCATTGTCTTTCCAAGCCAGTTCCCAACCAACTGACATCTTTTGTTCTCTGTTTTTTAAAAAATAAATTGCGGTTGAAAGTTCAATTTTCAATAGCAGTGTGTAATAACATCTCTGAATAGATTGATTAAAAATATCTATTTGTGTAAAATAGTCTAAAATGTTGAATTCAATTTTCAGTCTCTAATGGGGTGTGGGATCAAATCCCACTGCTCCCAATGTTCTTAGTGATTCAACTTTTGAGGACTCTTGTGGCACAGTGGTAGTGGCCCTATCTCTGAGCCAAAAGGCCCATGTTCAAGTCCTATCTGCTCCAGACGTTTCACAATACATCGGAATAGTTGATTAAAAATATCTATAACAGTGTGACTAGAATGGAAATTGACACATTAAATTGTATTGGCATTGGATATTGTCACCCTCCAGATCTATTTGAAAAGACTAGGAGGGTTTCATAGTAATAATTCATCAGAATCAGTTGCTTCCAAACATGCTGCCAACACCAAGTGAGCTATAGCCTGACAGGAGAAATACATTGTGGAGAAATGTGAAATGTATCCACTTTGTTCAGTAAATAGGAGAGCAAAATTTATTTTTAAAAGGTGAGAGCTTGGAAAATTTTGATCTGGCTTTCTTGTGAGTGAATCACAGCAAGTTAAGAGCATGTTAACTTTTGGGAAGTTCTTAACATTTGGGAGTCAAAGCATAAGCATAAAGAAGTCTACCTTCAAGTATTCAAGGTCTGAAGAAGATATCTCAATGGGATTGCCCCAATTTGTCCACTTACTGGTATTCACCCTTGGGCAATTGTCTGTGTGGAGTTTGCACATTCTCCCCGTGTCTGTGTGGGTTTCCTCCAGGTGCTTCGGTTTCCTCCCACAGTCCAAAGATGTGCAGGTTAGGTGAATTGGCCATGCTAAATTGCCCGTAGTGTTAGGGGGGTTCTGGGTGGGTTGTTCTTCGGTGGGTCAGTGTGAACTTGTTGGGCTGAAGGGCCTGTTTCCACACTGTAGGGAATCTAATCTATAGCTAAGGATTTTGCCAGGCTGGAAAGCACATAAATGGCCTGATTGAGGGATCTTGCATTGCTAAAGGTGGCGGGCTGGGGCGCTGAGAATCATCCCCCTCCCTTACTGACAACTGCCCTACCATATTACCCCAGATTCTCACCATTCACCTGTGGCCCTGGATACCTCACAGATCCTGAGCCTCAAGTGAGAGAATTACCAGCAGTAGCCACCATCTCTTTGGTGGCGCTACTGTGCAATGCACAGCTGCTAAAGTCTGATTGGTGAGCAGCCCTTTGTGGATGGGGTACCACACCAGGGTCCTTGATTCCAGGAAAAACCAACACCGCGCACTTAAGGGGCACTTAATGTAGTGAGATTTCCCAAGGAGAGGCAATGCAGAACTCTCACCTGGTTCTGCAGGTGAAAGTCAGGGGCCCATCATCTAAATTAGTATCAACCCAATGGTTGTATTAAAAGGATTTGATTGATTTTCTCAAGCTATTCAGGGCAATATGAAGGTAAATAGAGCTTTTTCCTAGTTAGTGAATCTGGAACTAGTGGTCATAGCCTAACTTTAGCATCAGTCTTTTAAGGAATGAAGTTGATAGAATCTTCCACTAGCAGCCTGTTTGCAACCTGTTCTGCAGGTAGCAGTTAATATTAGGCCTATTGTGCCTTTTAAATCCAAGATTGTTAGGTTTGTTACAAAAAGAGATATTAAGGGCTATGAGGCGGGGTGGAGTTGGGTCATAGGTCAGCCATGATCCGTGAAAAATGCTACGTGATGTGCTCCATTTTCCACATTTCCTTACATTTAAACTCGGTTCTGACACACTGACTCGGTATCTTTGTAATTTCTCCCTACGTAACCATCCTCCGAGAGATCTGTTTTCCTCTAGTTCTCCCAATTACTCACTCTCCCTTCTTTGACTGCGCCTTTAGTTACATGGGCCTCAGTTAAGGAATTCCCTCCCTAATGTTCCATCTCTGTAGCTTCCTTCCCACCTTTGGGACCCTTCTTAAAACCTACCACTCTGACCTAAATCTCCTTTTGCAGATTGGTGTCTTTTTCTGTTTTATAATGTTCCTGTGAAGTAGCTTAGGACATTTAAAGGTGCCATATAAATATAAGTTAATGTTGATGTTGTTGTTGTTGTCTCAGTGTTGGCACTGCAAGTGGGCCCAGAGCAACGTATGTGCCAGGTATGGAACAAATTGGAGGAAAAAAATAACTGAATCAATATTATTACCGATCCTCGAAGTGAAAGATTCAATAATCCCTTAACCTTCTTAACTTATTCACCACCAACACATCGTACATTGATTGGTTCATGGTTCATTGTTAGCTGTTGGACTTGCATGAGATTCAGTAGCTGAGGGCAATTTAAAATAGAATGAGAAATAGATTGCCAAGACTTCATGTTCAACACGGTTGCTATGGTTTCATTGTATGTGATAATGCCACCAGCATGCATCAATGCAAAAACAAGTAATTATCAAATGTAGATATCAATTAAATTTAGTGAAATTCCTAAAGATTTCCTCTAATCTCTCAGCAAAGTGTTTTGTGTTGCTAATATTACAGTTGGCTTTCTTGACTGTACAAGGCAAAACATTTATGTACAAAAGTTTTGGATTAGACAGCATCAAGACCAGTCAAAGCATGTCATAGAAACTAGTGGTATTAGTTCATTGATATTAATTTATTTATGATAATTGTATTAATGTGAATAATAATTAAACAATATTAATATAACCAATCCAATCCAGTAATCTAATGCAACAATTAATATTGATTAATCCAGTCAGTTTGTTTTATTCATTCATGGGATGAGGGTGTTGCCGGCTACAGCAATATTTATTGTCCATCCCTAATCGCTAAGGAGGCAGTTAGGAGTCAACCATATTTCTCTGGGTCTGAAGTCACATGTAGGCCAGGTGAAGTAAAGATGGTGGTTTCCTTCCCGAAAGGCCATTAGTGAACCAGATGGGTTTTTCTAACAATCAGCAATGGCTTCATGGTCATCATTAGATTCTTAATTCCAGATTTTTAATTGACTTCAAATTCCATCATCTGCCATGCTGGGATTCAAACTCAGGTCCCCAGAACATTATTTGGTTTTCTCGATTAATAGCCTAACGATAATGCCACTAGGGCATCATCTTCCCTTAATAACAATAACAGTTGTTATTATAATAGCAGTTAATAACAATTGTAATAGGAGTTGTTTGATATTTGCATATTTGATGATAAAAATGCATCGGTGTATGTGACACTTGCACAGGTCCTGCACACCCGCTGGCAGCTTTTCAACAACTAAGAACATAATAGTGCCTCAATTTTCATCGCTCTCCCATTGAGGTTGCTCTTCAACTACCAGGCCCTAAAATCTTAACCATTAGTTAACTATGTGGCCCACAGCATTAGAGGGGTTGCAGAATACAGGTTAGAGTCTTAGAGTCATACAGTACAGAAACAGACACTTTGAACCAACTCATCCATGCTGAGCAGACACCCCAATCTGACCTAGTCCCATTTGCTAGCATTTTGCCCATATCCCTCCAAATCCTTCCTATTTATATCCTCTTCCAGATGCCTTTTAAATATTGGAATTGTACCAGCCTCCACCACTTCCTCTGGAAGCTCATTCCATACACGCACCACTCTCTGCCTGAAAACGTTACGCCTCAGATCCCTCTTATCCCCTGTCACCTCAAATCTATGCCCTCTAGTTTTGGACTCCTCCATGCTGGGAAAAAGACCTATCTCTGCCCCTCATGATTTCTTTTATAAACCTTCATACGTCACCTCTCAGCCTCCGATGCTCCAAAGAGAAAAGCCCTAGCCTATTCAGCCTCTCATTATAAATCAACACCACCACCCCACCGCCCCCCCACAGTTCCAGCAACAACATTGTAAATCTTTTCTGCACTCTCTCACATTTAACAACATCCATCCTAAAGAAAGGAGACCAGAACTGAACGCAGTATTCTAAAAATGGCCTAACCAATGTCTTCTACAGCTGCAACATGACCTCCCAACTCCTATACTCAATGTTCTGACCAACGAAGACAAGCGTGCCAAACATCTGTGTCACCACCCTGTCTATCTGTGAATGCACTTTCAAGGAACTATGCACCAACAGCACTCTCCAGGGCCCTACCATTAACTGTATAGGCCCTGCTCCGGTTTGTTACCAAAATGTAACACCTCACACTTATCTAAATTAAACTCCATCGGCCACTCCTGGGCCCATTGTCCATCTGATCAAGGTCCTGTTGTACTCTAAGATAATCTAACGGAGTGAGCAAATGCTTCCTGTCTGTGTACCCCTTTTGTTGTGAGTGTTCAACATTAGGGTCTTTATTGAAGGGAGTCTAAAATGTCTGCCTGTAGTGCACGTGACTCATCAGAAAGTCACATGACTACAGCAGGCTTGAAAGGGCATGTATACATAATTGCAACCCCGCTGTGCACACCAGCTCCCAGGCAGACAATTAACTAGAAATGGGTGAGCCTACACTAGATGTGTGGCTCACTTGCACATGACAATATGAGCAGGCTTTGCTCGGCTCGCTTAGAGATTGAAAACAAATTAGATGATTTCAGGATGTCTGAAAATAATTTACAACCAATTCATTACAGCTGATAAATGTTCATTGTAGGTGTCTAGCCAAAGTCTTCCAAACAGAAGAATAAGATAGATGACCCGGTTTGATTGGGGCTAGCCTGAGGTTCCCTGTGCCTGGTGACAGGATCCCATTAAGACAGCATCTGTGACAACGCAAGACTACCTGAGTATGCACCAATAAAGTCAACTTAGGTTATAGATTCAAGTTACAGGCAGTCCCTGGGTTCTGTTCTGAATGGCATTCACAAGTTGATTTGATTTGATTTTGATTTGATTTATTATGTGACGTGCTGAGATACAGTGAAAAGTTTTGTTTTGCGTATTATCGAGGCAAATCATACCTTACATAACTACATCAGTCATGGGTAAGATCCTGGAATCCATTGTAAAGGATGAGATTACTGAACACTTAGAGATATATGGTAAAATAGGGCAAAATCAGCATGGTTTCATCAAGGGAAGGTCATGCCTGACAAATCTGCTAGAATTCTTTGAGGATGTATTGAGGAGGTTAGACCAAGGAGAGCCAATGGATGTTATCTACCTGGACTTCAAGGAGACCTTTGACAAGGTGCCACACAGGAAGCTGCTGAGTAAGATAAGGGCCCACGGTGTTGGAGGCAAGGTGCTAGCATGGATAGATGTCTGGCAGAGAGCAGAGATGGGGATTCTCAGAATAGCAGCTGGTGACAAGTGGTGATCTGCAAGGTTCAGTGTTGGGACCATAACTTTCCACTTTATACATTAATGATCAAGATGAAGGAACTGAGGGCATTCTGGCTAAATTTGCAGGTGATACAAAAATAGATAGAGGGACAGGTAACATTGAGGAGATGGGGAGGCTGCATAAGAATTTGGACAGGTTAAGAGAGTGGGCAAAGAAGTGGCAGGTAGAGTACAGCGTGGAAAAGTGTGAGTTCCATGCACTTTAATAGGAAGAATAGAGGCATGAACTATGGGGAGAAAATTCAGAAATCTGAACTGCAAAGTGACTTGAAAGTTCTAATCCAGGATTCTCTCAAGGTCAACTTGCAGATTGAGTCAAGAGTTAGGAAGACAAATGCAATGATGGCATTCATTTTGAGTGGGCTTGAATATAAAAGCAGAGATATACTTCCGAGGCTCTATAAGGGTCTGGTCAGAGTATTTGGAATACTGTGCATAGTTTTGTGCCTGATATCTCAGGAAAGATGGACTGGCCCTACAGCATGTTCAGAGGAGATTCACAAGAATGGTCCCAGGAATGAAAAGTTTATCATATGAGGAACTTTTGAGGACTCTGGGTTTATACCCGATGGAGTTTAGAAGGAAGAGGGCGGATCTAACTGAAATGTACAGAATAATGAATGGCCTGGGCAGAGTGGATGTTGGGAAGATGTTTCCATTGGTAGGAGATATTAGGACCCGAGGGTATAGCCTTAGAGTAAAAGGAAGAACTTTTAGAACAGAGATAAGGAGAAACTTCTTCAGCATTATAATGGGGAATCTGTGGAAATTACTGCCACAGAAGGCTGTGGAGGTCAGGTCATTGAGTATATTTAAGACAGAGATAGATAGGTTCTTAAGTATCAAGGGGATCAAGGGTTACGGGGAGAAAGCGGGAGAATGAGGTTGAGAAACCTATCAGCCATGATTGAATGGCAGAGCAGACTCAATGGGCTGAATGGCCTGATTTCTGCTCCAATGTCTTATGGTCTAATGGTGTCACTCCTCAACCTCCAACGCTCCGGGAAAACAGCCCCAGCCATTCAGCCTCTTCCTGTAGCTCAAACCTTCCAAACCCAGCAACATCCTTGTAAATCTTCTCTGAACCCTTTCAAGTTTAACAACATCTTTTCTACAGCAGGGAGACCAGATTTGCACACAGTATGCCAAAAGTAATCTTACCAATGTCTTCTACAAATGCAACATGACAACTGAACTCCTATACTTGAAGCATTGACCAATAAAGGCAAGTCTACTAAATGTAGATGTAAGGAGATGATCCGCTGGGGACAGTTCACAAAGAGTCTCCATGTTCCAGCACCATCTTGGAGTCCTTAAGTACGCAAACCGTGACACAATGTAGGACAAGGGAAAGCAGTGTAAGTAAGTGCAGGAAATGTTCCTGTGTCGGGTCTTTAAAAGTACAATGTGGATTGCATTCATAACATGGAGGCATTTCAATGTGTAACTGCTGACACAGAGGTACCAGGGCTGGGTTCAGATCAAGCTGAAGAACGTCTCAGCAATTGGTAGAATGTTTTCATGGATCTGGGAAAACTACCCATTGTTATGGACCAGGCCAGCTCCCCTCAAACATTTCAAGAAAGTAGCCTAGACCCTAACTTTGCTGGGTGTTTTTAAGCAGGTGTAGAATGGATATTCCAGGAGGGATGCAGCTGGCTCTTAGTCTTAAACAAAACAGAATTCATTTACAAGATTACTGAATGAAGAACAAGCAAAAGAGAACAGAATATAGAATAATCTAACCTATCCGAAAAGCCAACAGACCATTCCAACTTAATGATGCTGTTCCAAATTCCTGCAACAATCCCCATAAACACACCTTGGCAAAAAAAGGTAAAATCAAACACAGTGTCTTAGAGGACAGAGAGAGAAATGGCAGAGAGATTCAGCATGGAATGGCTTCTTCCATGTGGATGTTCCTTGGACCAGCAGCCTCAACCTGCCTGACTGCTTTGAGTGAACAGCCAGATTGCTAAAGGCTAAACAAAACCAGGGAAAAGCTGAGCTGGGAGAACTGGCCACTCCCCTCTTATTGTACAAGTTTTGTTTTTAACTTGAACGCCTTTTGCTTGAGGCAGTATCTGTTAGCCATAATCAAACTAGCCCTAAAACCCATCCAACCTAGACTTTTCTGAATCACTGTTTTTCTGACCTCGCTGAAAAAAACCATAACCTTATTAAAGGAGTAGCATTGTCACACTATGCGCAGGATGTTTCACTATTTGCATAATGGTGGAGACTAACACTTTAAGCAAGACCTTTGTTCCAGGCAGCCTTCGTTATGTGACTGAGATGTGTGACCTTGACATAGCTCCCTGTCCGTGCTGTGAAAGGGTGTCATTCTCAGCCTCAGGCCCTTGCTGCTGAAACCAGCTGATAGATAGCCAGCAGAAACAGCTAATACACAGTATGCTCATCACATCAGTCACTGTATATTCCCAGTATTCCTTTTAAAAATAAACTGGAAAGACTTCCAGCAATTCTTCGTTACATTGCGACTGCCAGAAAAATGTAATTCATTTAAATCATTTAAAATGCATCCATCATGTCTATGTGCATTGGGAATGCACCAAGGATAGAATACATGAATCAAACCAACATTGTACTTTGTAAAAGCTGTACAGTAAATGGCAGAACCCTTAGTAGCATCAACCTACAGAGGGATCTAGGTGTACGGCCAACGGTTTCCTGAAAGTGGCAACATAGGTAGATAAGGTGGTCAAGAAAGCTTTCATCAGTCAGGCATAGAGCGTAAAAATTTGCAAGTCATGTTGCAGCTGTATAGACCTTTAGTAAGGCTACGTTTGGAATATTGTGCCACAATCCCCGAAAGATGTGGAGGCTTGGGAGAGGGTACAGAAACAGATTACCGGGATGCTGCCTAGTTTGGAAAGTATTAACTTCACAAAGAGGTTATATATACTTCATTCGTTTTCACTTGAAGATTGAAGGATCAGGGCAAATTATGAGAGGCATGGATAGAATGGATAGTCAGAGTCTCTTTCCCAGGGTAGAAATGTCAATTACTAGGGGACATAGGTTTAAAGTAAAAGGAGTAAGTGTAAAGGAGATGTGAGAGGCAGTATTTTGACACAGAGGGTGGTAAGTGTCTGGAATGTGTTGCCAGAGGAGATGGTGGAGGCAAATGCAATAACAACTTTTAAAAGGCATCGTGACAGATACGTGAATAGGCAGGGAGTAGAGGAAATGGACCGTGCAGAGGCAGCAGGGGTTTTTGTTTAGAAAGGGTTTGTGTGTCAGTGCAGTCTTGATGGGCTGAAGGGTCTGTTCCTGTGCTGTTCTTTGCTCATACCGTCGAAGTATACCATCTTACAAACAGAAGAATGTAATATCTTTTATAAAAAGCATCAAAATCACAGGAATGCCTTGTGACTACAAATCAATAAGAGAGAAACCACTATCCTACATGCCTAATGCCAATGTATCAAATGGAATAGAGGAAAGAAAGAACTTGAATTTATGTAACGCCTCATCATATCTCTCAGGATGCCCACAAGGTCCTGCACACCTTTAATTCACCTTCTTAAGACCTGATGTTCTGTGGATGAACCTGGCAGCCAACATGATATGAGGTCCTAATGCAATGGAAATATATAACTCAGAGGAGTAAAGAAAAGGCAACTTAATTCATTCATAGAATCATGCAATTGGTTACTGATTAATCAGTCATTAAACCAAGGTACCACTTGCCTGTTTTAGTGATTTTACTGATTTCAAAGCCAAGAGGTTACATTAGGATTCTGTGTTTGGTCAATTATCAATGTGAAACTGAGTTATATAACCAACACAGCACAGGAAATGAGGCTAATCAGTCCAAAAAATCTGAAATAGTTCTTTTGAAGAGCAATCCAGTTTGTCCCACTCCCTGGTTTCTTCCCAATACGTCTGACACATTTCTTCTTTCTGCTATTTTTCTTTTCAAAGCCCATT
The DNA here is from genome assembly GCF_004010195.1 of Chiloscyllium plagiosum. Classification (NCBI taxonomy): domain Eukaryota; kingdom Metazoa; phylum Chordata; class Chondrichthyes; order Orectolobiformes; family Hemiscylliidae; genus Chiloscyllium; species Chiloscyllium plagiosum. The sequence continues at coordinate 46,796,483 of NC_057730.1, read as the reverse complement.
AGTAAATGCATTTCGCCAGCCTCTCAGTCAATGCTTTGCAATTCCTAGCCACTCACTAAATAAAAACAAGATTTTGTGCAATGTTGAAAAAAATACACATACTGAGCTTTTCATCTTGCACTCATCAGGACAATTTGCAAGAATAGCAACGTAAAGGGGAACAACATTTTATACTGTATCAGAAGAGAATGCTGATTGGTAGGTAAATGGAGTCAAGAATGTGGTGCTGGAAAAGCACAGCAGGTCAGGCAGCATCTGAGGAGCAGGTGAATTGACGTTTCGGGCAAAAGCCCCTCATCAGGAATGGCCTGATGAAGGGCTTATGCCCGAAAAGTTGATTCTCCTGCTCCTCGGATGCTACCTGACCTGCTGTGCTTTTCCAGCACTCCATTCTTGACTCAGATCTCCAGCATCTGCAGTCCTCACTTTCTCCTAATTGGAAAGTGGACCCTGGAAGTAACAACAATGTCTCTATTTACCCTTCAGCCATTGGAAACAATTTCCCTTTATTAACTTTGTCTTGATTTTAACCGGTTCTATCAAAGCTCTGCGTAGTTTTCTCTGCTCTATGGGAGATATGATGGCAAATGTGGAGCGAAGAACCTTAATTTGGACACTCCCTGCCTTTCTCCAGATCTTGTATGAAATACTTTTATGAATCACTAAACTGGGTTTAATGGCTGTCACGTTTTCATTGGTGCTCTCATACTGGTTTCAAAGCTGAGAAGGCATAGAGGAATTCAGTGCTGGCCTCATTATCAATGTGGAACAAAGACCTTTGTGTGAACTGACTTATGTAACAAACACCTTGGAGACAAGAACATTTGTTTTATTAACAAAGCTGCTCCTATGATCAATGCTTTTCATCGACTCTGCTAGTACAATTGCTACTTCCTCTGGATGAAAGTCAGGCACAGAACAATAGCTTGAAGCAATGGCCGAGAGAGTACCATTAGCACAAAAGCATTGCCCTTTAATGGAGACACAACACATCAAAGAGAGAATGGCAATTAACCAGTTCTGGGGATGGCTGGCAGAACACAGGGAGAAAGCAAATGCCACATTTTGAAGGCCGTGACAAGGGGAGTTATCGCAAAAGTGAAAAGTACATATTTGTTCATTCGTTAGGTCAGATACTGACTGTGTGCAGCTCACTGAAGCGGAGGTGCTGGTAAATCAAAACCAAAAGAACTGCCAAAGCTGTAAATCAGAGACAAAAATAGAAGGTGCTGGTAAAGCTCAGCAGGTCTGGCAGCATCTGTGGAGGGAAATCAGAGTTAACGAGTGACCCTTCCTCAGAAGGAGGTGCCTCAGAAGGGGTGGACAAAGTCAGAAGTCACACGATACCAGGTTATAGTCCAATAAGTTTATTTGAAATCACAAGCTTTCAGAGCACTGCTCCCAAAGATGTGAAACGGGCTGTTCACACACTACCACCTGTTTTACATGACATCACAGAAACTAAAGGGCATCTCCCTGTTCTTCCCTGGTACAATAAAATCTCAATGCCAACATGAATTTCTCATGTCATTCAGTCAGCCACCTGCCCATAATCAGCACATGTTACAGTCTGATTATTCAACCATTCCTCCTGACTTCCTCCAGTGCTATCGCTTGTTGCTCATTTGCCCTACATCAATTTCTGCACCTAACTCTTCAAGCATTTGTATCCAATGTCACTTCAGTATTCATCTGTCTTTCAGAAGAGATTAGCAGGTCATTACAGCGTTGTTACTTACACTTTGTACAAATTGGCTATTGCATTTCCTGTATTGCAACTGTAGCCGACCTTCAAAATGTTCTTCATGGGCTGTAGAACATGCTTGAGGTGTGAAAAGAGAACTTTTTCCTTTATTTTGCTTTCATTTTAAACCAGGCCAACACTGATGGAATCACTTCTTGAGCTTGTTTCCCCAAGTTTTTAATGAATTCCAATTCCACCACCCGACTGATAAAGAATACACATGCTGAGGAATTTTGCAGACTCTCTGGTTCCACATGGATCCAGTTTTTTTGTTGCATCTGTAGTGCCCAACAAGATCAACCAATACTGTGCTAACAGCAACAATTAAAAACTGATGGATTATCCGTAGGTTAATGATTTAATATTAGCTGCATTGGCCATGTATCTGACACCATCTATCTTTAAATTGCTTGGTGTGATAGAGTCATAGAGTCATAGAGATGTACAGCACGGAAACAGACCCTTCGGTCCAACCCGTCCATGCCGACTAGATCTCCCAAACCCATCTAGTCCCACCTGGCAGCACCCCGCACATATCCCTCCAAACCCTTCCTATTCTTATACCCATCCAAATGCCTCTTAAATGTTGCAATTGTACCAGCCTCCACCACTTCCTCTGGCAGCTCATTCCATACTCACACCACCCTCTGTATGAAAAAGTTGCCCCTTAGGTCTCTTTTACATCTTTCTCCCTCACCCTAAACCTATGTTTGGGGACATATGAAAATTAGGCTAAGATTTGCACAGTCGATTGACTAAGTCAAGTGAAGAAGATTTTATCAAATATGACTTTCTGTGACTTATTTGAAAATGTCACTCTGAAGTGTGGGAGCCTTGTCGTGCTGACAATTGTTTGGAGGGTAGAACACGGGATGTTTTCTTTTGCTTCCTTTCTTATTCCTGCAGAACAGAGTTGCCAAAAGTGTGAATTTCCCTGAAGACAAACGTTTCATCTGACCTTGGAGAATGACAAGATCTGAAGTGACAACCGTTCACATTGAAAGCAGCTCAGTGTTTTCCTGTGAACAGTGGCTGCAAGAAAAAGAAGAAACAGATCATACTGCCCCTTGGTAATCCAGAGCTCAAATGTTGCTGGAAAGAAAGACGCAAAGTGCCAAAATATTTTGCCTGGAACTATTTACATAGAACATGACTTTATATACTTTGAAACATATAATCCCATTGATCCCAAAATACTCCTTTACCAATCCCAAAAATATCCTTGACAGTTTCAAAAAGAAGGTAAAAACAATGACTGCAGATGCTGGAAACCAGATTCTGGATCAGTGGTGCTGGAAGAGCACAGTAATTCAGGCAGCATCCGATGAGCAGCAAAATCGACGTTTCGGGCAAAAGCCCTTCATCAGGAATAAAGACAGTGAGCCTGAAGCATGGAGAGATAAGCTAGAGGAGGGTGGGGGTGGGGAGAAAGTAGCATAGAGTACAATGGGTGAATCCACATTGTTGCCCTGGGGTTGAAGTGTTCCGAGGCGGAATTGAGGCGTTCTTCCTCCAGGCGTCTGGTGGTGCGGGAGCGGCGGTGGAGGAGGCCCAGCACCTCTATATCCTCGGCAGAGTGGGAGGGGGAGTTGAAATGTTGGGCCACGGGGCGGTTTGGTTGATTGGTGCAGGTGTCTCGGAGATGTTCCCTAAAGCGCTCTGCTAGGAGGCGCCCAGTCTCCCCAATGTAGAGGAGCCAACATCGGGAGCAACGGATACAATAAATGATATTAGTGGATGTGCAGGTAAAACTTTGATGGATGTGGAAGGCGCCTTGGATAGAGGTGAGGGAGGAGGTGTGGGCACAGGTTTTACAGTTCCTGCGGTGGCAGGGGAAAGTGCCAGGATGGGAGGGTGGGTCGTAGGGGAGCGTGGACCTGACCAGGTAGTCACGGAGGGAACGGACTTTGCGGAAGGCGGAAAGGGGTGGGGAGGGAAATATGTCCCTGGTGGTGGGGTCTTTTTGGAGGTGGCGGAAATGTCGGCGGATGATTTGGTTTATGCGGAGGTTTGTAGGGTGGAAGATGAGCACCAGGGGCATTCTGTCCTTGTTACGGCTGGAGGGGTGGGGTCTGAGGGTGGAGGTGCGGGATGTGGACGGGATGCGGTGGAGGGCATCTTTAACCACGTGGGAAGGGAAATTGCGGTCTCTAAAGAAGGAGGCCATCTGCTGTGTTCTATGCCCCATGTACAATTTTCACATCAGAATAAAATCACTTTTCCTAAAACCTCAAAAGGTCTAAGGTAAATCCCATTCTGGAAAATGGAATAACCTTTTCCTAGAACTAACAATCACCTGAGTTTTCAGGAGTAATTAACCTTTTCAGGATTTTACACAGACAGTTCCAAACAAGAGTCATGTTGAACTCAATACAGTAACTCTATTCCTCTCTCCACAGAAACTGCCAGAATTGCTGAGTTTCTCCAGCACTTTCTGTTTTCTCCTACTGGTCTGTGTCCATTACTACACTCCTTGGGCTAGAATGATCTAATTTTATCATCTTCTCCCCTTCTCAGGAGCACCACTTTTTATATCCATCCTCATCAGAGGACTTCTGTAGAACTTCCTTAATACTAAGAATAACAAAAAAAAACTTCTTCCAAGCTATGGGTGCATCATTTAAGTTTAAATAAAATCCAGAACTTTCTAAATAAATAAAAGATTTATTAGTATTGAAAGGTGCTCCCTTAAGCTGTTTCAAAATAAATTATTATGGCTATAGAATAGCTACATTAAACTCTTCAGAAACATAAAAAGTAATTAATTCAAAAATCAATACTTAAATGAATGTTATTAAAATATGAATACATCACACAGTCTACATCACAATCTTAAATTGGTTGTTAATGTATCCATACATTTAGGATTGTTCAGCAAGTGCTGTCCAAGATACTTAGGGAGCCTATACTTCTCTAATGATTTCTCCAACATTTCAGCCAATCAGTGTTGACTTGCCAACCCCTTTCTCCTATGTTGTAGCAAGTTGTGATCATTTGAAATTTAGTATTCTTGTTGTTTGTCCTGATATATGCAAGGTGAAAAGCTTTGTCAACACGGTTCACTGATCAGCAAGATCATATTGCATTGAAACCTGACGCTAGGAGTTACATGACACTGGCAATATACTAACTTCATCTTCCTAGCAGTGATGAAATCACCCCCTTGATTCTCAATCCTCAACCAGGGAGCACTTCTCCAACACAAAGAGCAGTCGAGATTTGGAACTCTCTTCCACAATGGCAGTTGTTGTAGGATTGGTTGTTATCTAATATAGATAAAATTTTGAGAAGCAAAGGTATTAAGGGATATGGGCCAAAGACAGGTGCATGGAGTTAGACCACAGATCAGCCATGATCCCATTGAATGGTGGAACAGGCTCGAGGGGCTGAATGGCCTACTCCTGTACCTATGTTCCTAATGCACTGCAACAACAACTTGGAACTTTATCAAGTTTTTGGCATCCTGAGAGTATTCATCAGAAAACAGTTGACACTAGACAGGGACATCGTGATGGATGACCAAATTCTTCATCAAAGAGATACGTTTACAGCATATTAAGTCTCTTTCTTTCCACACGTTTTATTAAACCTCTAAAAAAGAAATTCCTTGTGGAATAATAGCTTCAAGTTTGATTTGAAATGAGGATTTCTATCACATTCACCGTTAGTACATTTCTATGGTTCTCAAGAAGACAGATTTTGCTGGGGGTTTTGTGATTGCAAAGTGGATCAAGTGTAGGTCTCAAGCCTTCACTTAGAAGAAGCTTACCCAGCCTTCAATCCTCCTGGTGTTGATTTGCTACTTGCCCTCCTCTGGACTCGCTGTCCTTTTAAGTTGGGGAATGGGGTGCTGCAACTCAAGTACATTATTTAATCATCCATGGTGGCTCCCTCTCAAGGGACTTCACCAGGCCCTTTGGAGGAGGCTCCACTGTTGGGTCACGTTGTACTGAGACCTGCTGTTGGCAGTGCCACGCCCTATGGGGGCATCCTCTGTGGCCTACAGGCTCTCAGTGGGAATTCTTTCTCAACTAAGCAGCCATCTTGAATTCGAATTAGGTTTATTGTCAAGTACAAGAGTACTGTGAAAAGTATACAAAGTTTGCCATTCTCCGGCACCATCTTTGGTAGCAGGTACCTGGATACATAAAGATAGGTATAAGGTTGAAAAATAAAGAAATAAAGTTAAAAGATTGACATCACAGTCCTTCGTAAGTGCTGAGCCATGGGCTTGGATGCAGGCTGTCCCTCCCCGATGCTGAGACAATCACCAGCCTGGAGCAGTGGACCAGCATTGAGTCCCTTCGCCGTGCCACAGATCTGTTGCCGCCATCTTGTTTCTACCAACGACGCCGCCACCATGAGGAGCCCACATGGGGCCAATCTCAGCAATGCAGCCGCTGCAAAGGCTGCCGGCTCCCACACCAGGCACTCCCCACCGCCCCAAGCAGTCAAGGGTGGAGGGTACTTCGCCCACTGGAGGGATCGAGGGTTGGGGTGAAAGAAACTTGCCTGTTCGAAGGAGGCAGGTCATCTGTTCCAATAGCTATCAGGGAAACAATGACTGGTTGGTTCGGGCTCACCATCACAAAATGACACCATTAAAAATGGACAGTCTAATGCATTCTACAAAAAAAACCACGTTGGCATGCACTTCAGTGAAACCCATTATTGTTCAAGAGATACAAAGAGAGATTAGGTTGGATTGCTCTTCCTCAGCTGGCATGGATGTGATGGGCTGAATGTCCTGCTTCTGTACTATATATCTTTTATGTTCCTGTTTTGTCCCAGTCGCACTAATCTGCAGTTTAAAAAAAAAATGAGAGGTGACCTCAATGAAAAATACAAAATTACAACAAGAACTGAATAGAATGGATGCAGGAATGACATTTCCTCTAGCTGGGGAGTGTAGAGTCAATCTATAACACACAAAGTTCAGGGAGGGATTCGTGAACTATTATTGATTTTCCCTCTCTCTGTAGACAAGTTAAGCAGTAATGGAGACTGAAAGGCTTCAGACCTTGGCACAAGTACATCTCCAACAAAGTGTGTACTTAAGGATAATCAAATTGGAAACTGCCCAGAACAGCGGCAAACCCTGATTAATTATGGCTCAAAGAGTGCTAAAAAAAGACCATTAGCTTTTGGCAACCTGTATTCCTTTCATTCATGCTTTATAAGTCAGCTTTTTTGGTTTATAATCAGTCTCACTGGAGTCCCTCCATATAACAGGAGAATTCCTGTGTAGTTCGTGTGAGAAGACAAGTTCCTTTTTCCCCCTCCCCACAGGAGGTGGTGGGTTGTTTTTCAGACTGGAGGCCTGTGACCAGTGGAGTGCCACAAGGATCGGTGCTGGGTACTCTACCTTTTGTCATTTACATAAATGATTTGTATGCGAGCATAAGAGGTACAGTTAGTAAGTTTGTTCATAGCTCCTTGAAAGTGGAGTCACAGGTAGATAGGATAGTGAACAAGTCGTTTGGTATGCTTTCCTTTATTAGTCAGAGTATTGAGTACAGGAGTTGGGAGGTCATGTTGTGGCTGTACAGGACATTGGTTAGGCCACTGTTGGAATATTGCATGCAATTCTGATCTCCTTCCTATCGGAAAGATATTGCCAAATTTGAAAGGGTTCAGAAAAGATTTACAAGGATGTTGCCAGGGTTGGAGGATTTGAGCTATAGGAAGAGGCTGAACAGGCTGGGGCTGTTTTCCGTGGAGCGTCGGAGGCTGTGGGGTGACTTTATAGAGGTTTACAAAATTATGAGGGGCAGGAATAGGATAAATAGACAAAGTTTTTTCTCTGGGGTCAGGGAGTCCAGAACTCGAGGGCATAGATTTAAGGTGAGAGGGGAAAGATATAAAAGAGGGTGGTACATGTATGGAATGAGCTGCCAGAGGATGTAGTGGAGGCTTGGTACAATTGCAACATTTAAGAGGCATTTGGATGGGTATATGAATAGGAAGGGTTGGAGGCATATGGGCCGGGTGCTGGCAGGTGGGACTAGATTGGGTTGGGATATCTGGTTGGCATGGACGGATTGGACTGAAGGGTCTGTTTCCATGCTATACATCTCTATGACTCTATGACTCTAAGTGCCTCTCCCTAGCTCTATCCCTCTCCGCTAGGGACTGACAGGAGGATTACTAGGAACAGCATCTCTGGGCACAAAGGACAGTACTACATCAGTAGGTGGAAAAGAGGGCTCACTACATTGATAAATGGGAGACAGACCTCTGGCACAAGATAGAGGCGGGCTGACGCACCGAATACAAAGTTTGAGAACTCACTGCATCTGTGCTCGGAATCAGACAAACAGCGTCATGCACGTGCGGCTGCATAGCTGCAACATTGAGAGTATAGACCAGTGGCATCACAGAATAACAGAATAATAAAATAACAGCGATATTTTCTTATTGTTATTAGAGGAACAATGCCTGGGATGCAGGGACGAAGTCAGAAGTCGCACAACACCAGGTAATAGCCCAACGGGTTTATTTAAAATCAAACAAGCTTTCAGAGTGCAGCCCCTTCATCTGCTGTGGTGAGAGAGCAGCGCAAACAGACCCAGAGCTTAAAGGCAGAGAGATCAAGGGCAGAGAGGTCAAGGCAGGGAGATCAAAAGATCATACAAATGGTGTGAGTGGAGTATACATCTCTGCAGGTGACCAAGTGTGTTAAACAGTGAGTACTGTAAAATGTTTATAAAGTCAATGTCAGTGCTGTGTTGTCATGACAATCAGGCAAAGCAGTAGGAATATACAAAAGGTGAAATCTCAGGTCAGACACTGAATTGTAGGTGTGAAGCTTTATTCAGAATCTGTCTTGGAGTTTTAACCCATAATCAGGCTGGTTTTATTCAAATAGCTGGAATTTATACGATGCCACATTGACCGACTGTGACTACAAATTGAGTGTTTCTTCGACAAAATAGAATGTATCTGAAAATAAACAAACACTGTGGATGAAATGATTCACCCCATAGGTGTGTGTGTATATGTGCATATGTGTCTGTGTGTGTGCGTTTGTGTACGTGTGTGTGTCTTGGGTGTGTGTCTGTTTGTATGTGCATGTGTGTCTGTGCGTACGTGTGTACTTGCGTGTGTGTTTGAGTGTGTGCGTGTGTACGTGTGTGTGTGTTTGAGTGTGTGTCTGTGTGTGCGTGTGCGTGTGGCTGAGTGTGTCTGTGTGTGTCTGTGTGTGTGTGAGATGCAGGGTTGCATGACTTCAGGACAGTCAGTGCCCTCCCCCACTATTCCCTTCCGTTAGATATTTTTCAGACTGAGGCCCTGACCAGTGGTTTGTCATTTATATAAATGATTTGGATGAGAATATAGAAGGCACAGCTAGTAAGTTTGTGGATGACACCAAGATTGGTGACATTGTAGACAGTGAAGAAGGTTATTTAAGATTACAAGAGATCTTGATCAATGGGCCAGTGGGTTGAAGAGTGGCAGATGGAGTTTAATTTGGATAAATACAAGATATTTCATTTTGGTTAAACAAACAAGGGCAGACCACATACAATTAAAAGTAGGACCTTGGGTAGTGTTGTAGACAGACAAACTACATGGTTCAGGTACATAATTCTTTGAAGTTTGCATCACATATATTTAGGGTGGTTAAGAACCATTTAGCTTGCCTTTATTGCTGAGACCGTTGTAGGAGCTAGGAAGTTATGTTGAGGTTCTATGGGATGTTGGTGAGGCCTCTTCTGGAGTGCTGTGTCCAGGTTTGGTCACCCTGTTATTGAAAGGATCTTATTAACTCAGAGAGGATTCAGAAGAGATTTACCAGAGTGTTGCGAGCAATAGAGGGTTTGAGTTATGGGGAGAGGCTGGATAGGCTAGGATTTTTTTCACTGGAGCATAAGAAGTTGAGGGTGACCTTATAGAGGTATCAACATGAGGAGTGTAGATAAGGTGAACGGTAGGTGTTTTTTTTCCCCTAGGGTGTGGGATTTCAAGACTAGAGGGCATATTTTTAACGAGGGGGAAAGATTTAAAAAGACATAAGGGGCAACCTTTTTACACAGAGAGTGATTTGTGTGTGGAATGAACTTGCAGAGAAAGTAATGGATGCAGGTACAGTTATAACATTTAAAATAAATTTAGAAAAGTACATGAATAAGAAATGTTTGGTGGGAGGGATATAGACCAAGCACAGGCAGGTAAGATTAGTTTAGTTTGGAATTACGATGGAATGGATTGGTTAGATCGAAGGGTCTGTTTCCGTGCTGTATAACTCTAGAGACACATCGGATTTTCAGAGTTTTGCCTACTCACTGGGAATAACCACTTATATCACTCATTGCACAGTTGACAAATCTGAAATACATGCCATATTTCAGTATATTTTCCATCACAGATGACTCCTCCATTTCACTTACAGGTGCAGGTAATGGATGACAAAACCAAACGGATGGCTGTGAATCTGTGTTGACCTCACACAGCTCACAGAACTGTGCACAAACAACACCTAATGATATCCACGAATGAGTGGACAGCAAAACTAAAAAAAAGCTCAATCTTCACCAAGCCCAAAGCAAACATTGGCTTTTGGCAATTACTCCTCAATAAAGAATCTAAATGTTTAAGAACATTCCTGATACCATTTGTGAGATGCTGTTTGATTGCCTCCTGTTTACTGAAAGAGGGGCCGCACGGTGGCTCAGTGGTTAGCACCGCTGCCTCACAGCACCAGGGACCCGGGTTTGATTCCAGCCTTGGGTGACTGTCTGTGTGGAGTTTGCACATTCTCACCGTGTCTGCGTGGGTTTCCTCTGGGTGTTCCGGTTTCATCCCACAGTCTAGAGATGTGCGAGTTAGGTGAATTGGCCATGCCAAATTGCCCAGTGTTCAGGGTTGTTTAGGTTAGGTGCATTAGTCAGGGAAAATGTTGCATAATAGGGTAGGGGAATGGGTCTGGGTGAGTTATTCTTTGGACGTCTATGTGAAATTTTTGAGACACATTGCCTGTTTCTACCCTATAGGGACTTTATGAAATCCACGCCAGAGCACACTTTCTTTCAGAGCACACTTGACAATCTTTCTGGAAAGATTAGAGTTAGCAATTTGACCTTCTTATCCAAAGGACCACCTCAACAAAGCATGATCCTAGCGTGTGAGCAGTGATGTGGGCTCTTGCAACCAAACATTAAATTTCTAGGGGACATTGTGCATGTTTCAGAATTAAAGCAGACTCTCAGATGACTAAAGCAATTAAAGAGATTCCACCTGGCTACTGAAACACAGATTGTTTGTTAACTTGGCCAATCAGCAAAGGATGCTGGGTACATTGCCTGAATAATATTCTGAAATCACAAAAGCCCACACACCAGATACAGTGCAAACACAGCAGTCAGGTGCTAATGACATTAATGTAAAAGGCAACAGTTACCCTGGACAGACATACCCCCAGCAATTTATCCATCAAACAAAGGAGGGCTCTGCAGAAAGGCAGCAGGTCCTCCTACATGAAGAAAGAAACAATAGCAAACCATTGGCAATGTTTCAAAACATTAGGCAAGTTTCTCTGATTGACTCGAACTATAGAACCATCCATAAAAGGTATAAAGACAGGGTTCACCTGCAGATCAATCTCTTGGGCCTTCTGAGATGACCACTATGGCCAAAGGTAGGGACCCGCTGACCATCCGGAGAGAGTGAGAGAGGAAATGAGAAAACAGCTTCACAGTCGCAAAGAGACAGAGTCAGAGAGAGAGAAAACAACTGCATAAATCTACAAAAGACTCAGCAAGTATTGTAAGTTTAAGTGGACGAATATGATTAGAGATAGTATTATTTAGTATCAAAGATCATTGTACCTTGTTTTCCAATAAAGTTGGGTCTGTTTTGCTTTGCTACTGGTTTGTATTCATAGTGATTTGACCACTCCTATATACCTGGGCAAATTCATCTATTGCAGTCTGGTTGGAGTTGCCTAAAGTTGCCTTAAGGAGAGCCTCCACCTCCTCCATATAAAGGGATATAGGCCATGTCCTGGCAGATGGGATTAGTTTAGAATGGCATCATGGTCAGCACAGCAATGGTGGACTAAAGAGCCTGTTCCTCTGCTGTACTGTTCTATGTTCTAATCAGTTTAAAATGAACTAGCCGAAAATGCAAGGTTTCTTGGTGAAAGGAAAATGAAATCTATTACTCACAATCCCTCCAATCAAAATAGTAAAAACATTATGTGATACGCACACAAAAACACAGATAATATGTTTAAAAGGGTTACGGTGTCTATTACAGACAGGAAGGTAAAATAAATAGCATTTTAAAGTTCTTGAATTATGAGAGTGAAACTTGACACCACAATTGTTTTGCTGTTGTCTTGTTTCCTCAACAGTGACAGAGTTTGCAGACGTCCTTGAGATCTCAATGAATGGCTGTTTTTCCAAGTTGCTTTTTCATTGGACACTGGTTCCTGAGCTGGAGACAGACAGGGAGAGAGGAACTTGTAACGTCATTGCTGTTATTTCTTTCCTTCTCTGCCTTTTTTACTTCAAACTAGTTCTTTGATATCGGTCCATTTATGTTTTCCTGAATCTGTTCCATTGTCCTTCTGAGTTAGCAGAGCACAGCAATTCAGGCAGCATCCGGGGACAGGCAAAATCGACGTTTCGGGCAAAAGCCCTTCATCAGGAATAAAGGCAGAGAGCCTGAAGCGTGGAGAGATAAGCTAGAGGAGGATGGGGGTGGGGATAGAGTAGCATAGAGTACAATAGGTCTGTGGGGAAGGAGATGAAGGTGATAGGTCAGGGAGGAGAGGGTGGAGTGGATAGGTGGAAAAGGAGCTGGGCAGGTCGGGCAAGTCCGGACAGGTCAGGGGATCGAGTTTCTGGAGGTTAGAAGCTAGGATGAGGTGGGGAAGGGGAAATGAGGAAACTGTTGAAATCCACATTGATGGCCTGGGGTTGAAGTGTTCCGAGGTGGAAGATGAGGCGTTCTTCTTCCATGCGTCTGGTGGTGAGGGAGCGGCGGTGGAGGAGGCCCAGCACCTCCATATCCTCGGCAGAGTGGGAGGGGGGGTTGAAATGTTGGGCCACGGGGCGGTTTGGTTGATTGGTGCGGGTGTCTCGGAGGTGTTCCCTAAAGCGCTCTGCTAGGAGGCGTCCAGTCTCCCCAATGTAGAGGAGACCGCATCGTGAGCAACGGATACAATAAATGATATTAGTGGATGTGCAGGTAAAACTTTGATGGATGTGGAAGGCTCCTTTAGGGCCTTGGATGGAGGTGAGGGAGGAGGTGTGTGCACAGGTTTTACAGTCCACCCTCCTCTAGCTTATCTCTCCATGTTTCAGGCTCTCTGCCTTTATTCCTGATGAAGGGCTTTTGCCCGAAACGTCGATTTTGCCTGTCCTCGGATGCTGCCTGAATTGCTGTGCTCTTCCAGCACCACTAATCCAGAATCTGGTTTCCAGCATCTGCAGTCATTGTTTTTACCACCTTAAGGAGAGACTAGACAACACCATCATCTTGCAACTTCATAGAGCTTTAGCAGCTTGTTGGTTTGGTGAATCCAACAGTCGAATACCTATCTAACCCAGTGCTAGTGAATGTTAGTTTTCAAGGCAAGGCTAAGCATGGTGCTGGGAAGAGAACCAACCAATCTCATTCAAAAAGATAAAAGAGAAGTCAATTTAACCCGAAACATTAGCATTTCTGCATTTCAATGCAGATGCGCTATCAACTGGACATTAATCACTTTCCACATTCAGAAAGATGGAAAACATAGGTCAATGTATTTTGCTACTTGTTTTTTTGAATGACGCAGGGCAAAGATACAGTGTAATTGATTGTGGAGAAAGAAGTATTTGAATAAGACATCAGGAGTTGCCCCTAAGGAAATAGTAATGAGTTGCCTTTTTGAACCACTGCTGTCGGTAGACCCACAAAGACCTTAGGCAGGAATTCCACAATTTTGACTGTGCCACAGTGAAGGAACGGCCAAATATTTCCAGGTCAGAGTGGGGAGTGGCTTGGAGGGGGACTTGCAGATGCTGATGTTCCCATGTACCTGCTGGTCTTGTCCATGGAAGTAGTCATGTGTTCAGAACGTATTGTCTAAGGATCTTTGGTGAATTCCGACAGTGCATCTTGTAGAAAGTACACACTGCTGCTACTGAATGTCGGTGAAGGGAGTGGGTGCTTATGGATATGGTGCCAATAAAGTGGCTGCTTTGTCCTGGATGATTTCAAACTATTTGAGGGTTGTTGGAGCTGCAGTCATCCAGGCAAGTGGGGAGTATTCCACCACACTCCTGCCTGTGCCTTGCAACACAAGGTGGACAGGCTTTGGGGACTCAGGTTATGAGTTAATTGCTGCTGTATTCTGAGCCTCTGATCTGCTCCTGTAGCCACTGTGCCTATGTGGCAAGTCCAGTTTCTGTCAATGGTAACTCCCAGGATGTTAATATTGGGAGAAATCATGATGGTAACACCATTGAATGTCAAGGAGTGATGGTTAGATTGTTTCTTATTGGAGATGGTCATTGCTTGGCATTTGTGTGTTGCGAATGTTACTTGTCACTTGTCAGTGAAGCCTACGTATTGTCTACTTCTTGTTACATTTGAACGTTGACTGCTTCAGTATCTGAAGATTTGTGAATGGTGCTCACCTTTGTGCAATCATTGGCGAACACTGGCCCTACTTCTGACCATATTATGAAGGGAAGGTCATCAAAGAAGCAGCTGAAGATGGTTGGGCCTGGATCACTGCCCTGAGGAACTCCTGCCGGGATGTTCTGAAGCTGCGATGACTGACCTCCAACAACCACAACTATTGTCCTTTGTGCCAGGTATGACTCCAGACAGCGGAGAGTTTGCCCCTGATACCCATTGACTCCAGTTCTGCCAGGGCTCCTTGATGCCACACTCAGTCGAAAGCAGCCTTGATGTCTAGGGCTGTCATTCTCCCCTCACCACAGTATCCACAGCCTGAAGTGTAGATTCTAACCTCATTATGATAGTTGCTGGAATATGAATTCAATACGTAAATCAAGAATGTAAAGTCAGTCTCAGAAATAATGACCATGACAATTATTAAAATTATTTTTTAAAAATCTCATTCACTGATGTTGTTTAGAGAAGAAAGTCTACCATCCTTATCTGGTCCAGCCTACATGTGACTCCAGACTCTCAACTACTCTTAACTGTCCCCTTAGCTAAACAATGGACAACAAATGTTGGCTTTGTCAGTGACATCCACTCCCCTTGAATGAATAAAGCAAAAAGTGCTTTATCTCTTTATTATGGTATTTCTCTTCATGGTTCTCTGCATTTTTCTCTACATTCTGAGATACTTTGTGTTCTGTGTTTTTGCACTTTGTTTCTGAATATCCCTATGTCCTTTTAACTGTCTCTCTGTAATCCTTCTCACTCCTCTCTGGTTCCCATTTTTATTTTTCCCTTAATTGTCTTTTCGTGCCTGACTCTGAGATAATCAGTTACATGCCTGCTCTGAACTTGCATTACCAAGTCTATTAGCGAAGGTCTGAGCAACAGATTTACTGTGATAATCACCGCAGCAATTAGTGTAATTCACCATTGTCCACAAAAAAAGCTTGTAGGAACAAGTCTCTGTCAGAAATATTTTCCAGATTTGCCTGTGAATCTGCGTTCCTGCTGAATACTAATGGGAGCAGCACCATAATGATAGCACTTGAGAGTGTACTGGGCAGGTTATAGAATGCTCAAACACAACATTGAAGAGGCTGAAGCCTAGACTTGTGATGATCAAATAATGATTTCTGAAGTGTGGATGGCAGGTGCACATGGAATTCCCAACGTTGCAGACTCTGAAGGAATTACCCTGGAAATTAGATTCCCTGGATAGAAACCCCTGAATGTCTCTGGAAATATCGATTAAAATCAGAGAACACAGAACCTTAGTGAATAGCTGCTCAGGAATAGTGAGATTATTAAATAGAATCCCTAATGTGCAGAAAGAGGCCATTCAGCACATTGACCCTCTGAAGAACATCCCACCAAGACCCACCCCATCCCCAAAACCCTGCATTTTCCATCATCAATCCATCTAACCTGCACATCTTCGGATTGTGGGAGGAAACCCACACAGACACTGGGAGAATGTGCAAACTCCACACAGACAGTCACCTGAGGCTGGAACTGAACCCAGGTCTCTGACACTGTGAGGCAGCAGTGCTAACCACTGAAATACCATGCCATCCCAAACAACTGACAACTCCTGAGTAACTACTCAACTGACACCTCCCCTCCAAATTGCACACACCCAGGTACACCTCCCCAAATCCCTACACCCCCCCCCCCCCCCAAGACCCGCAAACACTGACCCAACATCCGCACTTTCCTCGACCTGATACCCTCCCTTGACAGGAACCCCCTCACCCTTGCCACCAGACCTAAATTCCTTCTCCATCAGCCCCTCCTCCAGACCTGACACCTATCCTCCACCCATTCCAACTGGACCCAATATCTCCTGCTAACACTAACCTACCCTACACAGTCCATCATTGGTCACTTTGTCCCCTTTTGCCCTGACATCCTGCTCACTAGACATCCGAATATCTGGTCACCCTAACCCCTGGCACCCTCACTTCTACCCAAGTGGCACCCTACTTACCTGGCACCCAACCTTTTCGCCACATTAACCTCACCCTTTCCTTCTATCCTTACAATTTCACAGAAACTGTTAAAGTGGCTGTCTGTGATGCTGGATTTTTAAGTTACAAAATAAAAGTAGGGGCCATGATTTGTGTTCCCCTAGCGGTCCTGTGCTTACGAGGGACCTGTTAGAATGGAAGTATGGGTCTGCACTTCAGAAAGAGCCCTGAGCTGAATTTCCTGTCAGAAACACTGAGCTCTTTCATAAAGAAGGCGCAGCATTACAATTTACATGTGAATACCACTCCTTGGAAAATCTGGCTCTTTCTCTTTGGCTCTTGTTGCATGTTCCATTCATTTGCTCCTGATGCTGCTACCCTGACCTCTCCCCCACTACCCAATCAGAGCCCACCCAAACCCCTTCCTGCAACCTCCACACCATATCTGCTGCTTTACGATGATCGTGAATTTCCAAATCTGCAGCATCATCTACCTCTACTGCTCTTGTATAAACCTTCATCATGTCCCCATAAAAATTTGGAATTAAGAGTCTAATGATGGCCATTTCAGATTGTCAGGAAAAAAACCCATCTGGTTCACTAATGCCCTTTAGGGAAGGAAACCGCCATTCTTACCTGGTCTGGCCTACATGTGACCCCAGACCCACAGCAATGTGGTTGACTCTTAACTGCCCTCTGGGCAATTAGGGATGGACAATAAATGCTGGCCTAGCCACCAACACCCTCATCCCGTGAATAAATAATAATTCAATTATTCAATTCAAATCTCTCCTTGCTGGCCTCTCAACCTCATGCAGGGAATGCAGATTTCCTGATTCCTGACGTTTTTCACTGGGGCAAAGATCACCTGATACAGCAAGAGTTAGCAACCTTGCAACATTAATCAGGGCCACCCGAATCCAACACCGGCAGGTAATCATTTGTACAAATTCTGATTGATAATTGTACAGTCATTTTATGTTGTCATAGAGTCATAAAATCATCAAGACATACAGCAAAAACAGACCCTTCCGTCCAACTTGGTGGGCACCTCTGGATTCACTTGTGTTGCTATGAAATGAAGTAGACAGGATCCTGTACCACAGTAACTCTGTCACTATCTTTGCACCAGAAGGTGTTGGTTCAAGTCTCACCTACCCTAAAGGTGTGCCTGAGCAAGTTGATGAAAAATAATTATTTGAAAAGTTAAAAATCATGCAACACCAGGTTACAGTCCAACAGGTTTATTTGGAAGAACTAGCTTTAGGAGCGCTGCTCCTTCATCAAATGGTTGTCAACACCGGCACCTCTAAGTTATTTGAAAAAGAGTAGCCTAAACTATAATGGTTGAAACAATCTGTATCTCTGTAAATAAAGTAATAGATGTGTGTAAAGTTTGGTTCCAGTTGTATCCTTCAACTGGCTTCCTGGAGTAGAATATGGTTGTATAAAGAGGTTGCCTAATAGTCTCAAGTTAAACACACAAAATATATATACCGATGCCCCCCCCCGTATCCGGGGGGTGATACAATCTAAGACATTTCAGGGATGCCCGAAACCGCGGATAGTAGTGAACCTTGTCATTTAAAAGGGAAATTTACCTTTCTGGAATTATTTCTGGAATGTTCCATGTAATATTTTCAGGCTGTGGTAAACCGTGGATAACTGAAACCGTGGACACTGTGGATATGGGGGTTTTACTGTAAATAAGGTCACTTATGTAACAACGACTTTTTCTCCCTTAAAAGAAACTTGAAAATAACTAGAGTATAAACAAGGCAGTCTAAGGAACCATTATGTGTCAGAAATCTACTTTAATCAGTAGTTTGATCCATCACCACCCCTATTAAACATAATCCTGGTATTTAACTTTGTCTCTAAATACTTTTTCTAGTCCTGCTTTTAGTTAGCCTGGTATTTGATAGAAAGACAGATTATTTTGGAAGAATTTCGCAGGTGTGTACCTGAAAACATGATAGAAGAAGAATACTGCACAAGAGAATGTTAGCCATCAAATTCCAGAGGTACTTTACAGTTTACAGTGCGCGGTGGGAGACAAAAACTACAAAGAGATTGCTTATGAATAAAAAATAATTTCTACTGATAGGGACTAGCTAAAGTTTCCAGTTACTGATTAATGGTAAATAACTTTCTCAATTAGAATTGAAATAACTTAGCACCAGCATATCAGCAACATTCAATCAAACTGGGCATTTACCCAAGTTGCCCCATGTGTAGCTCACCAGCTTTAACCAATAGCAGAATTAAGAATATCTCAGCAACAAAAACAGAAATTGCTGGAAAAGCTCAGCAGGTCTGGCAGCATTGGTGGAGAGAAATCAAAGTTAACATCTTGGGTTGAGTGACCATTCCTCAGAACTGGTCACTCAATCTGCAGCGTTAATCCTGATTTATGCCACAGATGCTGCCCGACCTGCTGAGCTTTTCCAGCAATTTTTGTTTTTGTTTCTGATTTACAGCATTGGCAGTTGTTTTGGTTTTTATCAAGAACATCTCAGGTTTAATCCCATAGTCTGATGTGATGGTAGAGGCAAACAATTGGCTACAATAATGTTGGAGGGATGTCTCCCAGGATTCTCATTGTGTTCACAGACTCCTGCCACAACACCTCCATCTCCTCCCCCACAACCTCCTCTACTCCTTGCTGAAAATATCTTTGTGTGGATGTCTGGTAGTAATGGATACAGTGCTTCCTTCCTGTGTGCTAAAACCACATCATCTCGTGCCATTCACTGTCCATGTTCACACATTAATAGGCAACCATTTGGATAAATTCTTAGGAAGTGACTGTTAGCTATGGAGCTACATAAGTAGCAGAGTGTTTGCAGCTTTAGGAGAGGCACCGAAGGGAGTGAACTGACGGAGAAAAACATATTTATCCAAAAAGCATGTTTGCCAAGACATGACTTCCGCACACATTCGGCAGTGCCTGGTTCAAAAGATCGACTAGATACAGAAGATGTTTGTTTCAATATGTGTTCTCTTGTAATGAACACCAATCTGTTCAATGTTAAATATACTCACCTCAGCATATTATACATTGCACACTGAACACTGAGGCAGTACTGCTATAGTCTACTATAAGGTGATGCAAATTGGAAACTGTTTCCAACCTTTGTAGTTACTGGGTGATTCAGGAGAAGGGAAAGCACGATGGGTAGAGGAAACTCTTTTTTTGGGGGAAGTGGGAGGGAAGGTGAAGCTGCTTAATATGCATTTTGACGTAGAGGATCCAGTGTTGGACTGGGGTGAACAAAGTTAAAAATCACACAACACCAGTTATAGTCCAACAGGTTTATTTGGAAGTGTTGAGAGTGTGGTGCCGGAAAAGCACAGCAGGTCAGGCAGCATCCAAGGAGCAGGAAAATCGACGTTTCAGGCCGGAGCCCTTCATCAGGAATGAGGCTGGGAGCCTCAGAGGTGGAGAGATAAATGGGCTCCTCTTCCAAGGATGCCTACCTTGAAGAAGTTCTCCGCCTCTCTCTACAAAGATCTCAGTGAGTCCCTCTCTCACTGTACTCCCCAAGCCCTCTCCTCTGGCCCATTTATCTCTCCACCCCCAAGTCTCCCAGCCTCATTCCTGATGAAGGGATCTGGCCTGAAACGTCGATTTTCCTGCTCTTCGGATGTTGACTGACCTGATGTGCTTTTCCAGCAACACACTCTCAACTCTGATCTCCAGCATCTGCAGACCTCACTGTCTCCAGGTTTATTTGGAAGTACTAGCTTCTCCTTCATCAAGTAGCTACCTGATGAAGGAGTAGCGCTCCGAATACTTGTACTTGCAAATAAACCTGCTGGGCAATAACCTGGTGCTACGTGATTTTTAACTTCATATGGATTAAGCACTAGATACCTCTAAAACTATTTTCGACAGGAAGTCTGAGGGCAGGCATTGTGAAGTGGAGGAGAGGATTTGGATGATGAGGTGGGGAAAGGAGATAAGGAGTGGTGGCACAGAAGAAAGGTAGGGGTCATCTTTAAATATATTCAAATTGCTTACCTGTCCCACTCAGAATATAGCTCCATACCTCCTATTACTGGACATCTATTAGAGATTGTTCTGAATGCATTCAATTAATTCTTCACTTTTTTTAACCTTATATCACAAGTCTTTACTTTATATCAGACAGGAAAAGATGATCCATGGGATTCATTAAGCCTGAACAACACCATTAGGACATCATCTGCATCACAATGTACTCCCCAGCTGTGGCAAAGGAAATCTCCTGGGAGAGGCCAATAACAAGATTTAAAGAAAAACAAAAAACTAATTAGGAGGGCAAGAAGCTGAAAGATTCTTGTCTGAATCCTTTAGGCATTGAAACTAGTCCAGGGGACCACCCGGTCTTGATCAATCTTCCAAGGTAATAATCTCTGCTTTAAGGTGATTTCTGAGCCTGCCTGAAATAGGCTGAGTTTGCTCAAAGATATATCTGCGTGGAAAACCCAACCTAGCCAAGTCTTGTCTTGGGAAAAGAAGAATTAGTGACATTAAACCTGTTTCTGCTCTCCCATAACATGTAATCATGATCCTTGATCCAACCAATTCAATTTTGTCAACTGAACTATACTGTAAGGGGAATGATGTGCACTCTTACCATTCTCTTCATATGGTCAGGCTCAATGAAACCTATTAATGCTCACCTGGACTAATGTGGACCTCACCTTATTGC
Source organism: Chiloscyllium plagiosum (assembly GCF_004010195.1). NCBI lineage: Eukaryota > Metazoa > Chordata > Chondrichthyes > Orectolobiformes > Hemiscylliidae > Chiloscyllium > Chiloscyllium plagiosum. The sequence goes on along the minus strand of NC_057730.1, from coordinate 46,775,451 downwards.
TAATGTCAGTCAATTTAGCACATATGGACCGAGTTGCCCTGCAGCTATGGGATTCCCAATGATTACAGTGTGGCTGATAAAAACTAGAGTTTGCAAGAAATAAAAATACAGTACGGGTGCAAAAGAAATTATTTGCTTTGTGAGCGACATGTACAACTTCCAGACATCCTTAAGTGCTCCCACAGCAAACAATTCATTTCCGATTTTAGTCACATCGGCATTTTTAAAAGAAGAAATATATTCTAACATGGGATGTGGGTGTCACTGGGAAAGTCAACAGTTGCTGCCCATCCCAAATTGCAATTGAACTGAGTGACCTACTCAGAAGACATTCCTGATGAAGGGCGTATGCCCAAAACGTCGACTCTCCTGCTCCTTGGATGTTGCCTAACCCACTGTGCTTTTCCAGCACCACATTTTTTGACTCTGATCTCCTCACTCTCTCCTACTCAGAAGGCAGTTAAGTGTCAACCACATTGCTCCGGGTTTGGTGTCAACATGGAGACCAGCCAAAGTAAGCAGATTTAATTCCTTCAAGAGCACTAGTGAGCCAGATGGGTTTTTACAACAACTAATGGGTCTATTGCTGAATTCTAACTTTCAACTTGAGATTTATCACTTGCATTTTAAATTGCACCTACTGGTATCTGAACCCATCTCCCCAGAGCAATAGGCTGGACCTCTCGATATTTAGTCCACTGACATCACTGCCTCATGCCATACCAGCTAACTCGATCACTGACTGGACTTAGCAATTGGATCGGTGACCGGTCGATGTGTTTTGCAATACACTAATAACCTACCAAATCTTAGCCACCATTCTCAGATCTGGTGTTTGGAGCTGCACAAAAATAATAGGCTTTCTTGTTCTGTTTCCTGGTAGCTGTCTAAATATTGCCCCTGTACCTAAGGGGACCTCTGTGACACACAGCTTGAAGGAGCATTGTTTTGTTGTTGAAGTAGAGATATTAGGAAGGGAGCTTCAAAACCTGTTGAAATTATATGAAATAAACATTTTCCCAAAGTTTTTATTACATCAGAATTAGCAGCAACTGGATCATTTTATTCACATTCCATGTAGTCACCTATGCCATCATTGTCAGGATCCATAAAACTGCAGCTCAATGCCCAACTGTAAGTAACAGGTTTAATCCATTGTTTCTTAGGTTAATGACAATGAATAAGCCAATTTATAATTAATGGATGTGAGTAATTCCAGATACTCAGGCATTCTCTCCTTGTGGAGAAAGTGAGGTCTGCAGATGCTGGAGATCAGAGCTGAAAATGTGTTGCTGGAAAAGCGCAGCAGGTCAGGCAGCATCCAGGGAACAGGAGAATCGACGTTTCGGGCATAAGCCCGGATTCCTGAAGAATCCTGTTCCCTGGATGCTGCCTGACCTGCTGCGCTTTTCCAGCAACACATTTTCAGCTCATTCTCTCCTTGTAGAATCCAAGGTGGATTTTTCACTGGCAATCACATCTTAGTATCCATTAAATTCTGAAACTTCTGGAGTACAGGAAAGTTGCTTGAATGACAATATGGGAATTCTCTTTCAGTTAGACTTTGTAAAACAATAAGACAAAAAACACTGATAATTCAATTATTCCAGAAAAATAATCACATTAAACATTGGGAACATTTTAATTTGTACCGTAGCAAAATTAACCTCAGAGTTCAAGTTCAAATTACGTTTTTCAACCAATATGTAATTGTCAATTAAAAATTCCTTTATACATTTTTTCCCAGCATTTTCGTAAGATTACAAAGGGGATATATTGGAGGAATATTTACTGTAGATGAAAGCTTCACTGTAGCAACTTCTTTTCAAAGTTTTCATTCCCTCAATGTTTCCTCATCCCATAGTCTTGTAGGTTTTCTCAGTCTAAAGAAGAAAGCTGACAGATTGGACCCTCGCAATGCTCTTAGAGCTGCGAAGGATTTTAAAGGGTGAAGTAAGCCCTGAAGTATTGCATTCCTGTTCAACACATTCCCCAGCCTTGACCACATGCTACATTATACAGAGGGGCTGTACAGACATATGCGATTCCTTCCCTGACACTCAGTCAGAACTGAGCCTTGAAGTTCCAAATATATGTGACATACAGCAATTTCTAATTAGAAAAGTGAAGATTTAGACTTGTTCAATTTTCCTTTACTTTAATTTATTAAAATGGATTTGGGAATTTAATGCTCTTGTAAAATCCATTCATTTGTATTGTTTCCAAAGGATATGAATTAGCCATTTAGTAAACAGTCTTTGAATGCTGAATACTATCTCCTCTTTGAAATGAGATTCGAACAATTAAATTAAATGTATGCTTAGTGTTGGACCAATCTTAACACACTGGCCAGTTTGTTGACAAATTAATTATAAAGTAAGTGCTAGTGCCACTGTGTAGGTTGAAGAGCTAGAGGAGGGACAAGGCATAGAATAATTTATATTATAGCAAAGAAAATATATTTACTTAACAAATAGCAGATTCTATTTATAGAGGACACTACAACAAACAACACTGGAACAAGTGACAGAGCAAAGTAAACAGACTCTGTTAGACAGTATCTATAATTGGTGCTGGAAGAGCACAGCAGTTCAGGCTGCCCTCGGATGCTGCCTGAACTGCTGTGCTCTTCCAGCACCACTAATCCAGAATCTGGTTTCCAGCATCTGCAGTCATTGTTTTTACCTAGTATCTATAAGTGAAACTATGAGGAAGACTCATGATTGAAACATGATTGAAACTGTAAGGAAGACTTCCTGAAAAGGAGGATTATGAAGGAAAATGCGATGAACTTAAGATAATGGAAATTATGAGTATAAATCACTCTTCGTCATTTACAGCAGATTATGGTTTCCCCAGCATGATTGATGAGGGGATTGTCCAATTATTTTTACTCTGACCAATACTGAGTTGTCACTATATTGCTGCCAATTAATTATTACAACGTTCCAACTTTGGCGAGGCTATGTTCAATTTGATGAAAAGCTGACACTAGAGTCAACTTGAGAATGGAGAACAAAAGGTAGACTGTAAGGATGGCATGTTTTGTTCTGGACTGAAGGAAAAAACTGCAAAAACGAAACCAGAAATTATTGGAATAGCTCAGCAGGTCTGACAGCAGCCGCAGTCCTTTCGGTTTTTATATACAAAACTGCAAACCATTGTTCTGTTTCAGTTAAGGAGGATGATTCACTACACAAGAAAGCATTGCATATCCATTGTTTTGTATTAATATGTAAAATCTTACTGTAATGATTAACATAAGTGATTCTAATCATAACAACTATTACTCTCTATGGTCACACTATGTGGAAACGAAAATTTGTACTTACAGTTTTATTGAAGAATGGTAAGGTTGTCAATTTTCGTACTGATAATATCTCAAGGTTTAGTTGCTCCTGTGAGCAATCTGAGCATCTTGTTCCCACTGGAGTTGGCTGACACTCTCCTGTTTGGCAGCATCGCCCAAATTTGTAAAAGAGTGCATCATTTCTGATCTGTCTTGGGTAAACTCGGGTTGTTTCTTTGGAGCAGAGAAGGTTGAGGGGGGAACCTGACTGAAGTGTATAAGACTTTGAGTGGCATGGATAAGGTGGATAGAAAGCGGCTGTTCCACTTAACTGAAAGGTCAATAACAAAGGGAAAACACTTTTAAGGTGAAAAGCAGGCAGTTTGGAGGGGACTTGATTTGTTACCCAGAGGCTGGTGGGGAGGTCTGTAATACTTTGCCTGGGATGGTAGTTGAGGCAGGAAACCCCATAACCTTTAAAAAGCACTTGGGTGAGCACTTACGGTCATAGAGTCATAGAGATGTACAGCATGGATACAGACCCTTCGGTACAACCCATCCATGCCGACCAGATATCCCAACCCAATCTAATCCCACCTGCCAGCACCCAGCCCATGACCAATAAAGGAAAGCATACCAAACGCCTTCTTCACTAGCCTATCTACCTGTGACTCCACTTTCAAGAAGCTATGAATGTGCACTCCAAAGTCTCTTTGTTCAGCAACAGCAACAGCAACACTCCCCAGGACCTTACCATTAAGTGTATAAGTCCTGCTAAGATTTGCTTTCCCAAAATGCAGCACCTCGCATTTATCTGAATTAAACTCCATCTGCCACTTCTCAGCCCATTGGCCCATCTGGTCAAGATCCTGTTGTAATCTGAGGTAACCGTCTTCGCTGTCCACTACACCTCCAATTTTGGTGTCATCTGCAAACTTACTAACTATACCTCTTATACTCACATCCAAATCAATAATATAAGTGATGAAAAGAAGTGAACCCAGCACCGATCCTTGTGACACTCCACTGGTCACAGGCCTCCAGTCTGAAAAACAACCCTCTACTACCATCCTCTATCTTTTACCTTTGAGCCAGTTCTGTATTCAAACGGCTAGTTCTCCCTGTATTCCGTGAGATCTGACCTTGCTATTCATTCTCCCATGGGGAACCTTGTCGAACGCCTTATTGAAGTTCATATAAACCACATCTACTGCTCTGCCCTCATCAATCCTCTTTGTTACTTCTTCAAAAAAATTCAATCAAGTTTGTGAGACATGATTTCCCACACACAAAGCCATGTCCCTAATCAGTCCTTGCCTTTCCAAATACATGTACATCCTGTCCCTCAGGATTCCCTCCAACAACTTGCCCACCACCGACGTCAGGCTCACTGGTCTATACTTCCCTGGCTTGTCCTTACTACCTTTCTTAAACTGTGGCACCATGTTAGCCGACCTCCAGTCTTCCAGCACCTCACCTGTGACTATCGATGGTACAAATATCTCAGCAAGAATCCCAGCAATCACTTCTCTAGCTTCCCACAGAGTTGTAGGATACACCTGATCAGGTCCTGGGGATTTATCCACTTTTATGCATTTCAAGACATCCAGCACTTCTTCCTCTGTAATCTGGACATTTTGCAAGATGTCATCATCTATTTCCCTACATTCTATATCTTCCATGTCCTTTTCCACAGTAAATACTGATGCAAAATATTCATTTAGTCTCTCCCCATCTCCTGCAGCTCCACATGTAGGCTGCCTTGCTGATCTTTGAGTGGCCCTGTTCTCTCCCTAGTTGTCCTTTTATCCTTAATATATTTGTAAAAACCCTTTGGATTCTCCTTAACTCTCTTTCCCAATGCTATCTCACATCCCCTTTTTGCCCTTCTAATTTCCCTCTTAAGCATACTCCTACTGTCTTTGTACTCTAAGGAATCACTCGATCTATCCTGTCTATACCTGACATATGCTTCCTTCTTTTTCTAAACTAAACCCTCAATTTCTTTAGGCATCCAGCATTCCCTGTACCTACCAGCCTTTCCTTTCACCCTGACAGGAATATACGGTCTCTGGACCCTCGTTATCTCATTTCCGAAGGCTTCCCATTTTCCAGCCATCCCTTTACCTGCGAACATATGCCCCCAATCAGCTTTCGAAAGTTCTTGCCTAATACCATCAACATTGGCCTTTCTCCAATTTAGAACTTCAACTTTTACATCTGGTCTATCCTTTTCCATCACTATTTTAAATCTAATAGAATTATGGTTGCTGGCCCCAAAGTGCTCCCCACTGACACCTAAGTCACTTGCTTAGTCTTATTTCCCAAGAGTAGGAACATCCACATACTGAATCAGAAAACTTTCTCGTACATACTTGAAGTATCAAAGCTTTCAAGTTGCTGGGAAGTGAGACCAGTGGAGATTGTGGCAGCACAGACTCAATAGACTAAAGGATCTCTCCCATACTGTATGATTCTATAATTCATCTCTTTCATGTGTATTTCTTCAATCTCTCAGGAGGTAGACTGAGCAAGGATGGATAAGGCCAGATACAAATTGTTGAACTAATTTGTTTACAGCAATTGAATTTATGCAAAAGCAGTTGTATTATTGGTTTAATTTATTTCAATTGTACAATGTTTTTGCAAAGTAATGAACATGCATTGCTTCCCCATTACAGTGGATCAACTTTAGTTCATTGAAACAAAATAATAATTAGCTTTTTGGTCTTTGGTTCTGGGCGCAGGTCTCTCTCATGCAAACATACACAAAAACATACAAACTTGGAGCAGTCCATTCAGCTGCTTGAGCCTGTTCCTGCCTTTTCCACCCTCATGTTGCCTCCAGTTTCAACATTTACTTCAAACCAATCACTTGCTCAACAAAGCCTAACCTAGCAATGACTTATTGCATTTAACTGACCAGCAGCAGTATGACATATCAGCAGAGTATTAGTCTTTTAATGTTTCCATGAGCTATCTCAGATTGGCTGTCTATAGCTTAGTCAATACTGTCCTGGGAGGTATACTGTCATGGGAATTTAACCCAATACACCTACGAGCAATTGTGATGGGGAGACAATGACCAAATGGCATTATCACTGGATTGTTAATTAAGGGACCTGGGTTCGAGTCCCACCATGGCACATGGTGGAATTTGAATTCAATAAATATCTGGAAATGACTACTATAAATCTATTGCCAAAGTTGGAAAAATGCACCTGGTTCACTAATGTCCTTTAGGGAAGGAAATTGCCATCTTTGCCTGGTCTGGTCTACATGTGACTCCAGACACACAGCAATGTGGTTGACTCTTAACTGCCCTCTGGGTAATTAGGGATGGGCAATAAATGCTGCCTAGCCAGTGATGCCCTCATCCTGTTACAGAATAAAGAAAAAAATCCAATAATATTTAATAAGTTTAATATCAATTCTTCCCTCCGTTGTCATGAGATTATAGTCAGAATCCTCAAAACACAAGAGACATATCCAATTTGACTAGATTCCCTACAACCCAAGTCCACACTGACGAGTAACCCACCCTAACCAATATTAGCCTCTGACAAATGCACCTAACACTACGAGCAATTTAGCACGGCCAATTCACCTGGCTGGCACATCTTTGGACTGTGGGAGGAAACTGGAGCACCCAGAGGAAATCCATGCAGACATAGGGAGAATGTGCGAACTCCATACAGACAGTTGCCCAAGGCAGGAATTGAACCTGGTCCCTGGCACTGTGAGGCAGCAGTGCTAACCACTGAGCCACTGTGCCACCCCAAGCCAACGCCCAGTTATAGAGTCATAGAGTCATACAGCATGGAAACAGACCTTTCAGTCCAATCAGTCCATGCCAACCATAATCTTGTACTAAACTGCACCTGGCCCATATCCCTCCAAACATATTTTATTCATGTACTAATCCAAATGTCTTTTAAACATTGGAACTGTACCCACATCACCTTTTCCTCTGAACGTTCATTCCACACATGATCACTCTCTCTGTAAAACAATTGCCACTCATGTTGTTCAGTCTTTCTCCTCTCACTTTAAAAATATGCCCCTTAGTCTAGAAATCCCCCAATCAGACACCTGCCATTCAACTAATCTATACTCCTCATGATTTTACAAACTTCGATAAGGTCACCCCTCAACTTCCTATGTTGCAGAGAAAGAAATCCCAGCCTGTCCTTATAATCCAAACCCTCCATTCCTGGCAACATCCTGGTAAATCTTTCTGAATCCTCTCCAGCTTAATAATATCCTTCCAATAACAGGGTGACCAGAAGTGGACATAGTACTCCTGAAGCAGCCTCACCTGGACAGCTTTTGGAGCATTTAAACAATTGTACTTTATAACTGCAGCTGATATTCTTGCAGATTACAAATAAGGATGCCAATTTGAACAGCTGTTAACTGAGACAGCATTGAGCTGGAACGATGGGTGGTGAAAAGGTAGTTAATAATTCAGATAGAGACTGATGCGATGTATAGCTGTTAGATAAAGCTGCAGAGAAAAAAAAGACAAGTGGATGATCTATCTTTTCATAATTTAATTAATTGTAATCTATTATAGATTGCCTATCAATTACAGAGTACATATCTGGCAGCGTATTACAATGGTTCAAGAATTCAGATGAGTTATACGGGAATTATAGTTAAAGAAAATAAAGAATTGCGATGCTGGAAATCTGAAACAAAAACATAAAATGCTGAAGAAACTCAGCAGGTCTGGGCAGTATCTGTGAAAAAAAAACGAGTTAATGTTTCAAAAATTAGGGTCACTGGACTCGAATGTTAACTCTCCTTTCTCTCCATAGATGCTGCCAGATGTGCTGAGTTCCTCCAGCAATTTCTGTTTTTCTTTCAGGAATGATAATTTTTTTGTGTGCGCCAACATCAAATTAGTCCTGAACTTCCAGGGTGGCATTGGTTATCTTAAACGCTGCACACTCACCTCCTTAAAGTCTGACTTATATCTGCCCCTTTCCATTGAGGAGTGAGATTTTAATGACCTCCTAATGAATGTCATGCCTGCAGTTAAGACCATAAGACCATAAGTTTCAGTAATTCAACTCACCCACAGGTAGTCAGATCCAGTGATATGATGAACTCTTTTAATCAGATTACATTCTATTACATATAAAACAATTCTAATTGGAGATATATTATTTAAACATTCTCCACTCTGATAGGGCCCTGGGGAGTGTTGCCAAACAAATAGACCTCGGGACACACATATCATCTATTGCATCCTCTGCACCCGATGTGGCCTCCTCTATATTGGGGAGACAGGCCGGCTACTTGCGGAGCGTTTCAGGGAACACCTCTGGGACACCCGGACCAACCAACCCAACCACCCTGTAGCTCAACATTTCAATTCCCCCTCCCACTCCACCAAGGATATGCAGGTCTTTGGACTCCTCCATCGTCAGACCACAACAAAACGACGGTTGGAGGAAGAACGCCTCATCTTCCGGCTAGGAACCCTCCAACCACAAGGGATGAACTCGGATTTCACCAGTTTCCTCATTTCCCCTCCCCCCACCCTGTCTCAGTCAAATCCATCAAATTCAGCACCGCCTTCCTAACCTGCAATCTTCTTCCCGACCTCTCCGCCCCCACCCCAGTCTGACCTATCACCCTCACCTTGACCTCTTTCCACCTATCACATTTCCGACGCCCCTCCCCCAAGTCCCTCCTCCCTACCTTTTATCTTAGCCTGCTGGACAAACTTTCCTCATTCCTGAAGAAGGGCTTATGCCCGAAACGTCGATTCTCCTGTTCCCTGGATGCTGCCTGACCTGCTGCGCTTTTCCAGCAACACATTTCCAGCTCTGATCTCCAGCATCTGCAGACCTCACTTTCTCCTCCAAATAGACCTCGGGATACAGGTTGCTAGTTCCTGGAGTCACTGGTAGACAGGGAGGTGAAGAAGGCATTTGGTACACTTGCCTTCCTTGGTCAGTGCATTGAGTATAGGAGTTGGGATTTCATGTTGCAGCTGTATAGGACATTGGTTAGGCTGCTTTTATCCCCACATACAAGTCTGGTCGTCCTTTGATAGGAAGGATGTTGTTAAACTTAAGAGGGTGCAGAAAAGACTTACAAGGATGCTGCCAGTACTGGAGGGTTTGAATTGTAGGGAGAGGCTGAATAGGCTGGGGCTATTTTCCCTGGAGCGTCGGAGGCTGCAAGGTGACCTTATAGAGGTTTATAAAATCACGACGGGCATGGATAGGGTGAACAGCCAAGGTCTTTTTCCTAGGGTAGGGGAGTCCAATACTAGAGGGTTATGGTTAGAGGGGAAAGATTTAAAAGGGATTTGAGGGGTAATGTTTTCATGCAGATGGTGGTATGTGTATGGAATGAGCTACCAGAGGAAGTGATGGAGACTGATACAATAACAACATTCAAAAGGCATCTGGATGGGTATATGAATAGGCAAGTTTAGAGAGATATGGGTCAAATGCTGGCAAATTGGACTAGATTAATTTTGGATATCTGGTCAGTCTGGACTGGTTGGATCGAAGGGTCTGTTTCCTTGCTATACATCTCCATGACTCTATGATCTCCAGCTGAGAGGATCTATTACAACAAACCCCAAGTTTCAGCTGCAGCCGTTGTCTAACCAGACGGTAGGAAGTGTGCGAGAGAAGACAGACGGAGAATTTTCCTGCCGTTTCTTTCCTTCCTTATGGCTCAATACCTGGTTTTTGATACTGGCTTGTCCTTGCAACTGCACAGCTGCAATCAGTAACGCAGCTTTCATGAATCACAGGAAACCTCTCTAATGCAATACTCTCTGTGCAACGTTTCCCATCACACAGCCACTCAATCCAACTGCTTGCGAGATGTGAGGCTTCCAGCCTCTCTATTGTTGATTATTCTTTTGACAGTAGCCATTAGTGCAGATGTCATGTTATCGGTGATACTCACATCGCCTGACATCATGAATGAGGTGGACCGCCGGGAAATTCTATCCCAATTCATACTGCAGTTTATTAATCAACACCGCCCTGAACAAAGTACATTCTTTACCATGTGACTAACACTGCTAACAGCTTCATTACTGCTAAAGGAAGACACATTTTGTTGAAACTTGCATTCACAAGGATAATTTGCAAGAATACCAGTCGAAAAAAAACAACCATTTTCCAACAATACTGTTAACAACTTAACTTGTAACACACGTTAAATAACTACCTTTCAAGTCACTTAAATCAACCTAACTTGTCACAGATTATTTACTAATTAAGAGGATAAATATTTGTGAAACTTGAATGTTTTTTGGTGTTGTTTATCCCTTAGCTCTTTACTGTGCTTTGTCCACCTCCTTTACTATCAATGACTTCACTCCCATCTTTTACAACTTTTCACTATTTCCCTGCTTTCTTTTTCTCAATTTATCCATTATATTGGGACTGGGTAACAAGGGACTTCCTCATTCTAATAGCTGGCCAAGAGATTTGGAAGTGAGCAAGGACTAAATACTGTCCCTGGCAGCAAAAGAAAGGAATGTACTGTACAATTGTTAAGCCTTCAAATTTGATTTGGAAGTATATTTTCTTTAATTTGCTAAGCCTTTAGCTCAAATTTACCAATCCATTGACTTATAATCAACTTGGAAACAAATGGTAGCTGCATTATTTAAGATGAACTGGCTACTTCAAAGCTGATCTGCTTTATCTTCTCGGTTCACTTTTCAACAAAGACATAGATGTGAGGAAGGACAAAGAACTTGCAGCTAAATAGCAGCTTTCACGATCTCAGGATGCCCTCAGGCATTTCAGAAGCAAAAGGTTCTTTTTAAATTCTCCTGCTGCCACATTTGGACACAATCCTTTTTTTTATTTCAAAAATATACTTTATTCATAAAATAATTTGATAGTCTGTACAGTTGGACATGCCATACATATGTAAACATTCCATTTCTTTGCAGACCGAAACAGAGTAATCATTCTTATTTACAGGTCGGTACGATTACATTTTTAGCTGAGGCGTCAGCAGAGCCCAAATGACTGCGCGGGCCCCCTGTTCTTCTTTAGGCAGGCAGATGTTACATGGTGGTCTTTCCCCACTGCGCCTTGGCAGCAGCTGCCCCAAGCTTCAGCGCGTCCCTCAACACGTAGCCCTGGACCTTGAAATGTGCCAGTCTGCAACACTCAGTCGGGGTCACCTCCTTCAGCTGGAAGATCAATAGGTTTCAGACCGCCCAGAGAGCGTCCTTCACCGAGTTGATGATCCTCCAGGCACAGTTGATGTTCGTCCCGGTGTGCGTCCCGG
>NC_057730.1:46761253-46763137 GCF_004010195.1 Chiloscyllium plagiosum | reverse complement strand
GAACTGGTCACATATGCACATGAGTCTGCGCACGGGCCGCGGATCCAAGCAGAAAACGGCGGCGTCATCCATGTACAGGGAGGCCTTACCTGCAGGCCTCCGCTGCCAGGAATAGTCACCCCTCTCCGGCTCGCATCCTTCCTGATAGGCTCGGCAAATGGCTCTATGCAGCACACTAACAAGGCAGGAGAGAGAGGGCAGCCCTGCCTGGCTCCAGATCTGACTGGGAAGCTATCTGATTCCCACCCGTTGATTGAGACTGCACTGACAATGTTGGTGTAGAGCAGTCTGATCCAATTGCAGATTCCCTCCCCAAAGCCCATTTTGGAGAGAACATCTCTCATATACCTGTGTGATATCCTGTCAAAGGCTTTCTCCTGGTCCAGGCTGATCAGGCAGGTATCCAACCCTCTGTCCTGCACGTAGGCGATCGTATCCCTGAGGAGTGCGAGGCTCTCAGCGATCTTCCTGCCCGGCACAGCACAGGTTTGACTATGAAAACACAACCCACCCAACCGGATTGGGAATTCAAATTTGGTTAATCAAATGCATTCAGAATTAAAAGCTACTTTTGGTAATGGTGAATACATAGTTACTACATTGTTGGAAAGCTTCCCTGATTTGCTGATATCCTTTAGGGAGGAAAATCTGCTGCCTTTTGCTAGTGTCATCTGCATGTGACTCCAGATCCACAGCAATGTGGTTAACTCTCAGTTACCCAGAAAGTTGAAATAGGCAGCTTTCCATATTGTGAAGCCACAGTGCGTGCTGTGGTTGTGAATTATGTTAAGCACTGTGTGCCTTTTGGCTAAGATCAAGTGTCTATTCTTATCAGGACAGGGGTCGAGTTGCGAGTCATCAGAGATAGTGGAGATTATCGCTGGATCATGATTGGATGTTGGAGGATCGTTTGGTTGTGCTGACCTGCTATTGGTGGATCTTCATGCTGGCTTCGGCCTGGCGCCAATTCGGGGACCAGCCAACCTCAGAGCTATGGCCTCAACGAGCTAGTGGAGATCATCGCTGGATCGTGATTGGACGTTGGAGGATCGTCTGGTTGTGCTGACCTGCTATTGGTGGATCTTCATGCTGGCTTCAGCCTGGCGCCAATTCGGGGACCAGCCAACCTCAGAGCAATGGCCTCAACAGCTGCTCGCAGCCCTGGGCAGGGGGTTCGAAACACCGTCCGGGTGTCTGTGAAGAAGATAGAGGATCGTACACCGCTTGACCGCATGCTGTTTATCAAGAAAGTGCTGCTGGGATGCTGTGGGTTCGCTGCAGCAGAAGCTGTGCCGCTGCAGTCACCCGGGCCATCTTCCAGTTTATATGGAGGTCAAAGATGGACCGGGTCCGAAGGGACTCACTGTATAAAGATCTGGGCAACGGAGGGAAAAATACACCCAATGCCACCCTCACCTTGATGGCCACCTTTGTGTGTGGCTGCATCAAGCTATGTGTGGATCCCCCGTACACAAACACCAAGTGTCATTACGTACTGAGGTTCTACCTGTCCCCGGTGTTGCGAAGGATGGGCCTGGCCTCGCTGCCGCGGAACGCTCCGAGTAGTTGGACCGTTCCATATCACCTGTCCTTCGTGGAGAAGTTTATGAAGAAAAACACCTTTGACCACAAGTCCATCAGGAAGTGGTCAGCAAGTAGTGTCCTTGAGACCCTTCGGGAAAAGGAGAGGGCAGATCCTGTCGAGCGGTTCCCTGAGCAGACTGTCAAAGCCATTTAGCAGAATGCCTCATCGCCAGAACTTTCCAACAAGCACCAAGACATGGCTTGGCTGGTGGCGAGAAGGGCTCTGCCTGTGAGATCCTTAATGCACGCCCGGACTCTCAGCCGCAACGCACGCTGCCCTCGAAGTGGCTGCGGGGGGGA
>NC_057730.1:46568254-46759569 GCF_004010195.1 Chiloscyllium plagiosum | reverse complement strand
CACCCAGACAGCAGGGAAACAGAGTCTGGTGGCACCCAGAAAGAAGAACAGGCTGGAGTAGAGGAGGCGGCAGCCAGCGGAGAGACTCACCAGCTGATCCTAGCTCTAGCTGGGCAGATGGAAGCAATGGAGGAGAAGGTAATCGAGCAGGCAGAGGAGTGGATACCTGTTAAAAACAGGAAGAGAAAATCCGGCCACGCCCCCAAAGCCTCCCAGCAAAAGGGGAAAAGACAGCTGCACGAGGGAGGGACGGCTAGCTCTTCGGATGGGGAAGATGGGCGCACAGAATGTCATCACCACCAGAAGAAGAGACAGAGCGCCGTAGATAAAGAGGAGGGCATTTCCTCCCAACCAGGAAACAACGGACCCTCCGAAGTCCACCCTCCACCCAGTGAGAACCAGGGGGTACCCACTGCCCCACAACCACAGACAACTGAGAGCTGCGATCCTCTGACAGTCCCATTGTCAGACACAGAACCGGACGGTGCGGACCCTTGCCTTGGCTCAATGACACCAGAGCAGGTAAATGACCAGAGTGAGAGCCTGGATAGCTACCTCAGCCCAGCGAGGGTCCAGCAGTTCGTGCTCACCATGGGGATGCAGACAGCTTCCCCAGAGACAGGACAGTCAAATGGACAACGGTAACCCCATAAACTGGGATTAAAAAAGGTGCATTTGCTATAGTATAATAGGGCACCCACTCAGTAGGTGGGTTCTGCTGAAGCCACAGCTAAATAATAAGAGACTGGATGGTTAATAAAGGGAACTGTAAATAGGATAACTGTAAATTTGAGTAATTCAATCTGTTCTTTGTAATGTTAAGACATGCAATGTATATATCTATGAACGACATGACAAATTGTACAGGTACCAAAGATTTATTTCTATGAATAAAGTCTATTTTGAAATTTAAAAAAAAGTTAAGCATTGTGTAATGCATCCCAAAAGCCTCACCCTGGCCTAGCAGTCCCTGATTGCAGTCGGGAGTGTGGTGCTGGAAAAGCACAGCAGGTCAGGCAGCATCCGAGGAGCAGAGGAATCGATGTCTCGGGCATAAGCCTTTCATCAGCAAGGGGTTTCCTGATGAAGGGCTTCTGCCCAAAACGTCGATTCTCCTGCTCCTCGGATGCTGCCTGACCTGCTGTGCTTTTCCAGCACCACACTCTTGACTCTGATCTCCAGTATCTGCAGTCCTCACTTTTTCCTAGTCCTTGACTGCACAATGTTCAGCACCGTTTGTAACTGATACAGTCGTGCAGCACAGAAACAGAATGTTTGATCCAACCAATTAGAGGGTTACCAGGTAGCTAGGAAGGAACTGAAGAATGGACTTAGGGGAGCTAGAAGGGGGCATGAGAAAGCTTTAGCGGGTAGGATTAAAGAAAACCCCTAAGGCATTCTACAGGTATGTGAGGAACAAGAGGATGGCCAGAGTGAGGGTAAGGCTGATTAGGGATAGTGGAGGGAACTTATGCCTGGAGCCAGAGGCAGTAGGGGAGGTCCTTAATGAATACTTTGCTTCAGTATTCACTAGCGAGAGGGACCTTGTCATCTGTGAGGACAGCGTGAAACTGGCTGATATGCCTGAACAGGTTGATGTTAAGAAGTAGGATGTGCTGGAAATTTTGAGCAACATGAGAATACATAAGTTACCAGACAGGATGTACCCAAGTTTACTACAGGAAGCGGGGGAAGAGATTGTTGCGCCTTTAGCAATGAGATTTGCATCTTCACTGTCCACTGGAGTAGTGCCAGAGTCAAAAGGTGTGGTGCTGAGAAAGCACAGCCGGCCAGGCAGCAGATAAAAGCAGGAGATTCGACATTTTGAGCATAACCTCTTCATCAGGAATGTCATCTCTCCTGCTCCTCAGATGCTGCCTGACCGACTGTGCTTTTCCAGCACCACACCTTTTGACTTTGATCTCCAGCATCTGCAGTGCTCACTTTCTCCTATGGAGTAGGACCAGATGATTGCAGGGTGGCAAATGTTATTCCCTTGTTCAAGAAAGGGAATAGGGATAACCCTGGGAATTATAGACCAGTCAGTCTTATGTTGGTGGTGGGCAAATTATTGGAGACGATTCTGAAAGACTGGATTTATGATTATTTGGAAAAGCATAGCTTGATTAGACACAGTCAGCATAGCTTTGTGAGGGGCAGGTCATGGCTCACAAACCTTATTGAATTATATGAGGATGTGACAAAACACATTGATGAAGGTAGAGCAGTGGATGTGATGTATATGGATTTTAGCAAGGTGTTTGATAAGGTTTCCCCTGGTAGTCTCATACAGAAAGTAAGGAGGCATGAGATATGGGAAAGCTTAGCTATCTAAATACAGAATTGGCTGGTCCATAGAAGACAGAAGGTGGTAGTAGATGGAAAGTATTCAACCTGGAGGTCAGTGACCAATGGTGTTCCACAGGGATCTGTTCTGGGACCTCTGTTCTTTGCAATTTTTATAAATGATTTGAATGAGGAAGTGGAAGGGTAGGTTAGTAAGTTTGCTGATGACACAAAGGTTGGTGGAGTTGTGGATAGTGTGGAGGGCTGTTGTAGGTTGCAACAGGACATTGACAGGGTACAGAACTGGGCTAAGAAATGGCAGAGGGAGTTCAACCTGGAAAAGTGTGAAGTGATTCATTTTGGAAGGTCGAATTTGAATGCAGATTATAGGGTTAGTTAAAGTCAGGATTCTTGGCAGTGTGGAGGAACAGAGGGATCTTGGGGTCCAGGTCCATAGGTCCGTCAAAGTTGCCACCCAAGTTGATTGGATTGTTAAGAAGGCATAAGACATGTTGGCTTTCATTAGCAGGGGGGGTTGAATTTAAGAGCTGTGAAGTTATGCTGCAGCTCTGTAAAGCCTGTTTAGACAACACTTGGAATATTATGTTCAGTTCTGGTCGCCTCATTATAGGAAGGATGTGGAAGTTTTAGAGAGGGTGCAGAGGAGATTTATCAGGATGCTGACTGGATTGGAGAAAAGTTGAGTGAGCTAGGGCTTTTCTCATTGGAGCGAAGAAGGATGAGAGGTGACTTGATAGAGGTGTACAAGATGATGAGAGGCACAAATAGAGTGGATAGCCAGAGACTTTCTCCCACAGTGGAAATGGCTATCACAAAGGGACATAATTTTAAGGTGATTGTAGGAAGGTTTAGGGGAGATGTCAGGGGTAGGTTCTTCACACAGAGAGTGGTGAGTGTGTGGAATGCACTGCCAGCAGTAGTAGAAGAGTCAGATACATAAGGAACATTTAAGCAACTCTTGGACAGGCACATGGATGATATTAAGTAAATCTACACCTTCTGTAGATGTTCTGAAGGCATAAGACAGCAGCAAAGAGAATAAATTGCCAAAGGGTGTCAGTGAGTCAGTACACTGCCTTACTGAACATCTCAAAGAGTCTGATGTTAGCTGGTCATAATCGACCTTAGCCAACCTGTTGTCATGGAGAGATCACATTGAGTACCAAGTTTCTCCAGCAGCTCTTACAGCCCATGGCCTTTGGTGAAATCCATACAGTCCATACATAGTTGTTCTTTGTTTCCTTTGCTCACATCCTCGTGTTGCTGTGGGACTGAGGAGATCAAGTCAACTGTGGACCTTCCAGTTCTGATACTACGCTGGCATTCAGGGCTGCCTGTGACTGGATCCTCCAGTCTCACAAGGGCAACCATACTTTTCACACATGATGCTCAGAAAGGAGGTGCCTCGATTGATTTTGTAGGCAGGGTGGACGTCATTGTTCTGGTACAGAGTCACAGTCTTGGCATCACACAGATCCTGAGGCTCCACCTCTCGCAAAGACAAAGAGGTTTGTGCAGACGCTGCAGGAGCGGCAGATTCTCTTTCTTGATGAGCTCAGACGGGACAGCATCAGCACCTCAGACTTGGCCCAGCCTTATGGACCCTCTCTGGTGTGGGTTCGAAATCCAGCTCTTCCAGCAAAGGCGGGCTTCCTATCGATTTAAAGCAGAACTTTGCAAACTGTTTCGCACTGCGACCTTATTTCAAAGCTTGAAAGTGCTAGTGACCCCCTCATGATGGCGGGCCTGTTAGAGTGGGGGTGGGAGTTGCTGTCTGTTAAGAGTGTGGGCAGAGTTATAATAACACACTGAGCTCATTCCTGTAAACCCAACATTTCAGCTCATGCTCCTGCTTGGAGTTCCAAGCCCCAATCAAAGATCTCCTGAATGACAATGTTCTCCCTAGACAGATTATTATTGATGTCTAATGTCCACACCCCGCTGTGACAAGTTTTTAAAAGGCATTTGGAGGTTCTCAGAGTTCTGTCTGTTCTTTAAAATTCAGGTCTGCTTAAATACAGTGGTAGCAAACCAAGTAAATTATTAATTATAAGAATTAAAAATGTTGCTTTGATTTAAACAGCAACAGGAGTTAAATTGCAATGTGCTGTCATAATGGAAAGGAATTGCAGAATACACCAAATTCAACATAGGGACAAAAACCGGAGATTTTCAAAAAGGTGGAGTCGACTCACCTGGTTAAACACAGACTGAAATAAACTTAATGGACATGAAATAGAGGCATGGCTATGCAATGGTAGAGCTCAAATTTTGCAAATGCATTTTGTGGCTGCACAGGAGTTAAATTCACAGCGATTCGCTGAAAATGGAAAACAGCTTTATTCCCTCACCGCACAGAACAACAAAAAAGTTCCCTTTATTAAAAAAAATCGAAACAGGAAAAAAATCTATAATCATTCGAGGGTAGGTCTCCAACCCTAGTGCGTGTACAGGACCCGCATGGAATAGCTACTGAGAATTGAAATATTACCAAAAGTCAATGATCCAAATTATTTGCCAAACAAAGGCGAGATGGTAATTTGTTACAAATGCAAATCTGAATCACTGAAGGAACCAGGTTTGAATTAAGAGCAGACCAGATCTCACGCTTTATATATTAAAAAAATATTTTGTTGTGCAGCTTCACTGTTTTTTTGTTGTTGTCAGAATGGCGTATTAAAATGAATAAAAGGTGCAGTGGATGAGGGACCAGAGGCTGGATGTAGGATTCTGCACAGCTTCATGAGACTATCAAAATGGATCCTTCACCTGCCAGCCTCCTTGCTCTTGGCTGGTTCGTGTTGTGGGCAGCTCTCTCTCTCTCTCTCTGTATGTCTCTGTCAATCAGGAGGGAAGCGGATGATCTCAGAGGGGACGGACGGGCGGTGCTTGTGTGAATCGATCAGCCCCTCACTGCGAGTGTGTGGAAGTGACTGGGGCAGCTGGTTGGGGCTAGGGGGAAGGAAAGCTGGGGCAGAGAGAGAGAGAGAGAGAGAGACCGAGAGGCGAGCGGAGCGGAGCCCAGCAGCTGGGGGCTCGGAGACGGGAATAAACAGCAATAAAATGCAGAGAGAGAGAGACCGGAGATTTCTGCGGGGAATGCTGTAAGAAGCGAGGAGTGATTCACTCTGGGGCTGCAATGTGAAAAGATGGTGAGCAGTCGGGGGACTTTTGCAATCGTTGCGTCTTTCCTTAAAACAAAAGCCGCCTCTTATTTTTTTTTCTCTCTCTCCCTTCTGTGCTTGTTACTGAGTCCCCTGTACATTGAGGCACAATGTTCAGGGGCGCTGCGGTAATCTTGTAGCAATGCAGGAGGAGAGTGGGGGGAGGTGGGGAAACAAAGCAATGCAGCGTTTCCACCGTAACATTGTCAGGCTGCTGAGAGTCTGCACCTTTGAATGAAAGTGAGTGCTCCTTCAGGTACCGAGAGCCTGCACGTTTGGGTGCTAATCGCTGGAGACAGAGCCTGGTACCTTCTCGGAGGGTGGGGGGATACCAAGTGTGTGTCGTAGGGGAAATAACTGGCTGCTAATCATATCTAGATGTACGTAGTTTGTGATACATTTTAACTCTAGTCACGGCCTGAAATTGAATTTTTGTTACTTCCCTAGATTGTTGTAGTTTCTATATTTATATATACTTTTTAAATAAAAATCTATATTTTATAAAATAATCCGGTGTAATTTTATATGCATATGTTATATAGATTCAGTGTAATAACATATTTATGTAAAACACTATAATCAGTGTAAATATAAAAATATATACAAATTAATATTGGTTCCTTTTAAAATTCATTTGGACATTGTGGTTGGGTGAACTGCAGTTTTGCTGTATTTTGGACAATACTGAAGGATTATTAAAATTGTGAATCTGGTCATTAGCACAGTTTATTTTTTTCGGAACTGTTTTAACATTGTGTGTGGTTTGGTGGTTGTCATTAGAGAACAGTGTCAGGATAGTTCATGGTCATACAACTAACCTATTGCTGTCTTTGGCATGTTCAACCACGGAAAACTCTGTTTGTGCTTATGCTCTTAGGGGGTCATTCTTGATGGAATGGAATATAAAGTCCCTTGATAATCCCCTGAATTTGTCCCCAGGAATTTTCCCCTCTCACCCCAGGTTTTTTTTATCTCTCTGGCTGACCAGTTCCATCCTGGGTTGAGCAAATATTAGCAAAAATCTCATGTGAAAATGAAAATTCAAACATTGTTAAGATTTTGATTGATATATTAATATTTGTGTTTAGTTTTTTTATGTGTGTTGTGCTGATGTTTGTTAGACCAGGTAATTTTTAAAAAAGTATCACCAGTTGAAATAATCATTAATTGAGTAATGACATGGTTTTACTTGTTTGGCAAAGCAGTCTCAATAGGCTGATTGGCCTACTGCTCCTATGGTCATAATATCAGACTCTTGGCGACAGGGGTCTTCAGGTTTTGCTGCAAGGCACTTATTACAACTGAAGTGCACCATCAAACAAATGGCAAGTAAACATGTTAAAAATTGAGTCAAAACAAAAAAAACGCAGCAGGTCTAGTAGCATCTTTGGGAACAAAACAGGATAAGAGTTTCAGGTCCAGTGATGTTTCTTTTGGACCTTTACGCCAGCAGACCTGAAACGTTAACTCTGTTTTCTTTCCATAGATGCTGAAAGACCTGCTGAGTTTGTTCAGCAATTTCTGTTCTTATTGATCAGATTTCCAGCATCCCTGGTTCTTGATTTTGTTGAGAAAGTGGAGAATTCTGCAGCTTGCTTCCTGCTCTTTTATGTTTAATTTGCCACTAATTAAACATCTTGAGGTTTCCTTTGTGAAATGAACTGTGTATATAAGGCAGATGTTGTTGTGGTCTGTATCAGAATTCATTTCAATGGGACTTGTTAGGTTATACAACTACATGGTATACCAATGGACTAGTGATCTCTCAAGAAGTTCAATGGTAGAAATTAGATAATATGAGCAAATGTTATCACGTTTTTATTTTTTGCTGAATGAGAAGTTTATACCCTGCAATGGGAAAGAAGTTACTTTTTCAATGCTACACAATGCAATCTCAGATTAAGTAACAAGGTGGTTTAAAAAAAACTTAGTTTTGGATATTATGAGTCATCTTATTGAGAGGTTGTATTGCACACATCCGGACCATGTGGGACTTGAACGCAGGCCTTCTGATTCAAAGGTAGAGACATTGAAACTATGCCACAAAGACCCTATCTTACAGTTTTATGTAATAGAAACACATGAACATTGACTGAAACTATATTAGCTGGTAACTAACCTGTGTAGGACTTATGCTAATATCTTGGGAATTACCACATTAACTTTTTTAAAATTCACTTATCCAACTGTGGTTGGAAAATACCACTGAAAAGGTTTTGCCCTGCTCGCCTGACTATAAAACATAAGGACAGAAGCCCATTCAGTAATAAAATCTGCTCTGCCATCCTATAAAATAGAATGATCTGATAATCCTCAACTCCACTTTCCAGCCTTTTCCCTCTAACTCTTGATTCTCTTACCTATTAAACATCCATCTCAGTCTTGAATATAATGGCCCAGCCTTGATTGCTTTTGTGGAAAAGAATTTCATTGATTCACAACCCTTAGAGAAGAAATTCCTCATTTAAATGAGTGACTACTTACTCTGAGATTATGCTGTCTGATCCTAGACTCCCACAAAGGGGAACAATTGCTCCACATCTAACCTGCCAAGTTCCTTAAGAATCTTGTTTCAATAAAAGGTTGCCTTTCATTTTTCTGAAGTCCAATAAATACAGGCCCAAACCACTCAAATGTTCCTCCTAAGGTAAATTTTCCACACCTGGTAACATTCCAGTGATCCTTCTGTGGACTGCTTGCAATGCCAGTATATCTTTCCTAAGGGACCCCGAACTGTTGAGCATTCCAGCTGTGGCTTGACTTATGCCTTGGATAATATTAGGCAAGAGCTCCTTGCATTTAAACTCCATTCCGTTTGAAATAAAGCTAACATTCTGTATGCCTTCCCTATTACCCTGAACGTAGATGTTAGTAATCATGAGCACTCCCAAACCTCCCTGTTCTGTAGTTTTCTCCGTTTTAAATAATCAGCTCCTCTATTCCTCCTGCTGAAGCACATTTTCCCACATTATATTCCATCTGCCAATTTTAGAAAGGAAACAAACTGGAATCGTTGCAGCTGCTGTATTGTGCGTAGGTCATATATATTGAAATACAAACTGTGCAATATCCTTGTGGAAAAAAAATAATAGCTAAACACTGTGAACTCAGGCAGTCCTTACGTCAGCACATCCACTTCAATTCTAATCTGCTGATTTTTACAGAGCTTCAGCATAGAAGTGCTGTAGTTCCACAATCAAGGTGGAGTAAGTTCTTCAAAGCAATCCATTTTATTATTATTTGACCAAGTACATCACTACACAGGTGTGATGACCCTGGGAAGTTTGTGCCACTCTACTAAAGAACAGGATCCAAATTCCAGTGTAGTGCGGGTCACTTAATCTGGTCTGGGCAGAGCAATTTTGCAGGGAGAGGACTGGGGAAACAGACAAACCATGTGTTTTTAAGATCTCTGTCTAGTCATAGGAGCAGCTTGTATCTGAGAGCACATGGTGTATGCAGCAAACTAAAGTTTTTTAATGTTTGATTTTAGGTGCAGATATTTGCTATTTTCAAATTCCTACTGGCAGCAATAATATTTACAAGCAAAATAAAACTACAGTATGAATGCAACAGACTTATGACACTAGAATGTTGATTCTTTAAGATACTATATTCTCTTGTGAAGATTTTGGAAATTTGATACAGATGCCTCTTGTATTGGCAAAATTATTTTTTCCAATTTGCTTTTTGCTTTTTTAAAAATAGCTCTTTTTGGCTCAGATATTGTATATTACCAATAAAGTAAAAAGTCAAGAGCTAATATTTCCTCTCCATCTGGCTTAGTGGTTTAAAATTTTGTTTTTTAGATAAAGTTTGTCCCTTTTTAAAACAAAATCTGTAGGTTATTATAGAGGTAATATTCATTTATAATGTCTTTCATGTCTGCAGGAAGTCTGCACCAGTGCTGTATAGGCAGAAGTGACTAATTTGTACACCACAAAGCCACTCAAACAGCAAGTTGGATAACCGACTAGTCAGTGTGTTTTGGTATTGTTGTTTGCGACCTAGACCAGACCAGAGAGAGAACAGCTCTTGGCCTTTTTACATACACTTGAGCAGAAGAGTTAATTTACAACCTGCTTCAACCTAAAATTTAAATTTCCTGGCTGTTAAAAGATATGTAAGCACAGAACCAAACAGCAGTGCCACTTAGCTCAACAATGGAATAAAAGCACTGTTATGGCACATGGTTAGAGACAGAGAGAAGCATACAATACTTTTCATTTCCTTGGTTGGGGCTATTTTACCACAGTGGGATCGCTACATATTTGCTTGGAGAAATTCAGATAGGGCATTGTGGAACACAGTGTGCTCTTGGATCTCATGATGAAGAATGTTAGGGGGAAGGAAGGGTTGGAGAACTGGGAGGCCAGTTTGCTCGGGCAGCATCATTTATGAACAGATGTGTGCTTATGATGGTTTTGAAAGGTGGGACAGGCACAACAGAATCCAAAAACAAGGAACCGTTTACAACATTAATATGATATAGGCAAGAAATGGGTGTTGGAGTGTGCCCTAAATGAAAATTTTTGGGATACATTAGAACTACTCATAAGAAAAAAAAAGTTGATCAGTCACCATGAGGTTTGATTGTAGAAACAGAAAATTGTCGGAAGAGAAGATCATTTGGCATGTCAGGTCTGCTATGCTGTTCAGTCTTATCAAAGACTATCAGCCAATCTCACTGCCATACTCTCTCCATTTGCCTTCATGCCTTTAGTGTCTCAAGTTCAAACCTGTCTTGAACCTTTTTTAAAAACTAACAAACTTGATAACAATGGGAGATGCTGCTACTCGTTCTGCGAATATCTTTGATAAACATTTACAAAAAAATCCTTCAGTGATTCATTGTATTAATTTATGACTTGGTTTTCATATAACTGGATGCTACAAATGTTGACCTAATGTGTTTGAGTTTGAAAATGAATCTTCAAAACCAATTGCAGTGATTAGGATTAAAATGCAGACACTCCTTCAAATATTTTAATATTTTCGATGAAACATGTTTTCACAGTAGTACTGGATTGTCTGTCTTTCAAAATCTGATTAAAATACTGAATAATTTTTTTTGGCAGATCCATAAATTAGCCAATAGTGTGGATAAATGTTGCTTGAGAGTAACAAATTAATTAAGATAGAAAAAACACAGAATAATCATTGATAAGGAATGTCAGATTTAACTTTCATGTTTTATTTTAAATGTTGACTCTTTACGTGTGGGGAGTGGGGTAGGGGAACTAATTCAATACATTTGAAATACCGCTTAGCTATCAGAGGGAAAATGTTAGACCCTCATCTGTCTATGATAAACCTTGGTTAGAACAGAAGTGAGTCTACCCTTTTCACATTTTTTAAAGATAAATTTGTTTAAAAATATCTAAATTCACTGAAGTTAATATTTAAAGAATAACTTTTGTCTCAGAGTTAAAAAGTTTCATCAGGGTTTAATAGTGACAATTTTGAGAATGCCAGTGAGCCAGTACAAACTAGTTGATCCGAAATATTTCCTTTCTAAAGGAAACTGTGTATTTATGGAGCAATTTTCTGGTCTTGTCACTTCCTACTCATTATCCACTTGGTTCTGCAAAGTAGAAATGACAACAACAGGAACTTTACATGGACAGTATCCTTTCTTTTGTGCAAAAAGAAAGTCCCAGTCTTCCTGCACCCCATGGAAACTTTTAAACGTAGCAGAGGGATGATCAAAGTTCAGCCCAATAGCCTAAAGGAAAGCAGGTTGCAATCTCCACAAAACTTTCCTTAGCAATAGGAACTCAACGTCAAGACATCTGTTGATACTGTGGGAGTTATTTCATTCACGTTCTTAATCTGGTTAGATTTCACATGTGGCTGTAGATGAAACATGTTATTAAAGCTATAACTTAATAATGCAGACAACATTGAAAAGCATCAAAGCTGTTGTGAATAGATCTAACATTTGTTACAGAGCATAGTCACACTACATTTAGGAAAGAAAATGGTACTATTTAAAAAAAAATTAATCTTGGGTATTATAGAAGAACCTAAGAGTGGGACATCTGTAATTGTACAGCTGCATGCTTTTCATAGTTCAAGAGAAGATGGTATCAAGTTTTGCACGTGCACCATTGTAACTGATTGAAATTCCCCTGTAGCAGGCTTGCTTTGCATTCCTGCTTCACAGCTTTCCTCAAGTAATCCCAGCCATGACAAGGGAATTCATTGAATAATTTTTTTTAACCCTCTTTGTACCTTTTTTTGTCTTTTAAAAAGTGAATCGGTGTGCATGTGGAAATGTTAATACATGCACATTAGGAACAGACAACCATGCAGATCCCATCAGGTTTGCTGATTTACTGTGTAAGAGCTGCTTGTATCAAGCCCCCCACATTATCCATTTGTATATTAGTCAAGGTATACTGATTTATGATCTGGGTGGAATAATTCTGGGTGTAGCACAACAGATATAAATTTCAGAATATTTTTGGAAGGCTGAGGATGCCAATCTGAATTTTGTGTTGATCGATAAAGTTCTTCCCTGCATCAGGCAGTAAAATGCAATCAAAACTGATGCTATTGGAATGGAATTTCAAAGGTTCCAACTTGAATTTGCTGAATGGCTAATAAACTATTTTAAAATGTCTCCTTTCTCTGCCTCCCACAAAAACATTTAATGAGTAAAGCCAAATATGTTTCAGATTCTGATGTGGAGGCACCGGTGTTGGACTGGGGTGGACAAATTCTGAAGGCCCATAATACCTGCTTACAGTCTAACAGGTTTATTTGAAATCACAGGCTTTCAGAGCGCTGCTCCTTCGTCTGTGAGCTTCACCTGATGAAGGAGCAGTGCTCCAAAAGTTTGTGATTTTAAATAAACCCATTGGACTAGTGTTGCTGACTTCCGAACTTGTTTCAGATTCTGCTGGTTTTAGCAGCATGTGGTGGTTTACGTTTGATCAAGGGGCTAGAGTGAACCTAGCTTGAGCAAAAGACAAAGTTCTGAAGCTAGCTTCTCAGTTGGAAAACATTAAAAGTGATTTGACCAGAATGACATTTTGTTTTAAACAGGAGCCTGCCACAATCCAAAATCTTCAAGGCACACATTCTTAGAATCTTTTCCCAAAAGAAGAAGCTCTAAGGGTGTTTCAGCAGAGTCTCTGGCTGCCCTCCAGCATTCTGTTCTTGAGACCATTTGTCATCTTGTAATGTGTCAGTGTAGTCCAGGGGGCTATTTTACTATGGTGTCATTAAACTGTCCTGTTTTCAGCTGAAGTGTACACGCATGTACATACATGGCTGGGAAAATCACCTGGGATCTAGGAGTCAACAGTAACAAGTCCATTCAAACTCTAATTGGATAACTCTGCACACCCAGTGACCAAATCATACACATTCTTGATCTGTGTGTAATAGCATTAACTGGCTTATTACTTATTGAGGGAGGAGTAACAAAATACATATTCAGCAATCTACTGTATTATAAGTTGTGATTGCTTGAAATGTGGCATTCTTTTAATTTGCCTTGATGTTTGCAAGATTAGAACCTTCAGCCGTTTTCAACGGAATAAGAGTTAACGTTAGATCTCTACAAAACTTCATGTAAACATTTAGACTTGCTCAAAATATTTCGGAGCTATAGCTTGGTTAATTTAGTTTCCAAACTCCTGGAAAATGTGCTATAACCTTTTAATGCAATCTCCTGGCAGTGTTTACTATTTATGTCCCATCGATTTTTCAGTGTGCATGCATTTAAAGGCACTTGATTTGAAAATGCTTTTAGGAATTTCATTTCTGCAACTGTTAAAATGATGCATTATGCGATTACGTTTTGGCAGTTTTGGACACGAGAACGATCCTGCAATAGAAGACCAGTTTCACTTTGATCACCTACAAGGATTCTTGACCCAGCATTATAAATTTTAAAATCCTTGTCACCACTTCAAATTGCTGCACAAACGTGGCCATGTGATCATGTTCAGGATCTAATCTTCCCTTGTATCAGTCAGACGTCCATATTGCCTGCTTATGTTTTGTGCCTGATGACAGAGCCTCCAGCTGTCTCTGTCCTATCTTTCAACTACCGTGTCCTTTTCAATTAAAAAAAAGCTTTAGTTATCCCTTCTACACTTAGGCTTGTCACTGATTCTTTCAATTATTCCAAATCTATCTTAGTCAATGTGTACCATTCTCAATAATAAAGAACTGTCGAGCTGGGCATTGAAGCTAATTTTAAAAAACTAATGAAAAATGTACTTTATCAAACCAGTTTTAAAAATCAATTTTGTAAAATATGCGACATTAAGGGTGGCTATAACACATCTTGAACAGCATTGCCAAACTAAATCTTGCAGGACTAGATGACTTTGAAATATCCAAATTAAAGAATTTTTTAAAAAATTTTCAAAAACAAACCCAAAAATCTTCAGACGCTAGAAATCAGAAATACAAACACAAATTGCTGGAGGAACTCCGATCTGACAGCATCTGTGGAGAGAAAGCAGAATTTGTGTTTTGGGTCCACTGACCCTCCTTCAGACCCTTCATGTTTTGTTTTTATTACCGTGGTCCACATATTACAGCCTTTTAATGCAATACAGTGCTTGGGGCTGTCACTACAAATAATTGACCAATGTCAGCTCATGTACAAAAAGAGGATCAGCAAAATGTGAAAATTTGTCCTTCCTACAGAATGTAGTAGCATAATGTACTTGACCAATTGAAACACAAAATGTGGTCCCTCCAGCAAACTGACAGAAGACTTTGACAATATAGGAGATACTGACTGAGGTCACTATCTTCATAGTGGCAAGGTAATCCTCAGGTTAAACCACCAATTATTTCTGTCAAGTCTATGGTGACTTTCCCTTAATGGGATATATAAAATAGGCCACTCAGCACCACCACTCCATGCTCTATTTATGCTCCTTCTAGCCTCCTCTCATCTTGCCTATTATTATCACCCTCCACCCCATCATCTGCTTGTCTGGCTTCCACTCAAGTGCATTTATACTACTATTCATTTCAAGAACTCCTGGTAGTGAGTTCCACATTCTCAGCACTGCTTGGGTAAGAAATTTCTTCTGAATTCCGTGTTGGATTTCTTGGTGATAACCTGTGGTTGTGCTTTTCCTAAAAATGAAAATAATATCTATCTTCTCTCCATCAAAACATGTCTTAATTTTTAAAGACCTTTGTTAGGTCACCCCTCTTCAAAAGAGAAAACAAGATCTCTTTCCACCCTCGTAGTCATGTATTTCCAATATTATCCTTGTAAATCATCTTCATACCCACTCCAGTGCCTCTATCCTTTTTGGATCACAGCAGAGTTGCATTCAACATTTTGTCTAATGAATGTTCAAGAAAGGTTTAGCTTAATTCCCTTACTTCCCAATTTCCTCCCCAGAAACTGAGTAGAGTTCTTTTGATAGAACTTTGGTGAATTTATACACTTAAGGCCTCCTTGTTCTTATATTCAACCTCATTTCAAGCAACAGGTGATCTGCCTGACTCTGGGTAGAATTGAGGACTGCAGATGCTGGAAACCAGAGTAGAGATCAGAGTGGTGCTGGGAAAGCACAGCAGATCAGGCAGCATCAGAGGAGCAGGAAAATCGATGTTTCGGGCAAAAGCCCTTCATCAAGGGCTTTTGCCAGAAATGTGGATTTTCCTGCTCCTCTGATGCTGCCTCACCTGCTGTGCTTTTCCAGCACCACTTCCAACTCCAACCTCCCTAACTCTGCCAACTAAACTATGCTACCTTGTTTTTAGCTCTCTTCACGTTTTATAGGAGATCATTAGAATGGGCGAAAATGACTATCCTGGCACCACCTCTCCACACCACCCGCAAGGCTTGGGAGTCAGCTGCAATTGTAGCAATGTCTTTTCAATTCCAAAATCTACATAGTTTCTGACCCGCTCCAAAGTTTGTAATAACATCTCTGAATAGGTCGATCAGCAAGTACCATTGCACCACAAGAGCCCCGATTTCAACATCTAAACAACTGAAAGTAATTTCTAAGCAGCAGTGTTCCCAGCACTGATTCTTAGGAAGAATTCCTTTCCCATGAAACCTTTCTGATTTAAAACTAACCAGCAATATACTTAACCACTTTGACCACTGAGCCTACACACTTTGACCTTTAACCTTACTTTGTGGCACCTTATTGAAGGCCTTTTGTAAATCCAAGTCGCATCTATATTTATTGCCTATTCTTTCCTTCCAAAGTTGGTAAAGTATATCAGTGCTGACTATTCATGACATTTAATTTATAGATGGGTCTTCTAGTCTCTCCTTTTGTAGGGAATTCATTATCTTTCAAAACAAAAAGCCCTGACTCTAATTCCCTGGACATTTTCTGTCCCAATTCTTTACTATAGGAATTGTACTATTATCTACCAGTTCTGTAGCACCACACATTTCTGATGAATTACTAAATATGATTAAACCCTCTAACCTGGGCAACAAGAAATAATTCCACATTTAAGTGAAGCATGCTGGCTATGAGTATCAGAAACCAACTTCATTAATATACATTTTGTTCTGATTAGAGGAAATTTTCATGGTAAAAGGTTAATGGGCAAAGATAGCAATGGCCTGATTTGGGAAACCTGTCTACTTTAGCATTATACTTAAGAGAATTCATCAATTGCTGAGATTACATGGATCATAATTTTTCCTGTACCATACACATTCAATTATACTGAAGAGACTGGGATAGGTATTTCAGTGTGGCCGCTTTTTCTTTAACTTCCACAGAGTTTTGCCTTACCAGATAGTATTGCGTTCCTCTCCGTGTGTCAGATTCAATGTGTTCAAAAATATATTAAAAGCATCTGGACCATTTGCAAAGCTGCTAGGTCCATGGCATTGTAAATGAAAGGAAAGTTTTAAATGCTGGTTTATTTAATATAGAGGCTGGGGGAATTTCAGAATCATGGTATTCCCCCAGCCAAAACAAAATAATACTTTATAACTAAGTGCTTTGGGAAAATCCTTCAATTTATTTTTTAAAAAAAGGGTGGGGAAAGACAGGATTCTTACCTGGACAGTCAACCAAAATCTTGTGTCGGAAAATTAGTGTGAATTGTTCTATTGCAGTGCCAGCTAATAACCCTCAAATACAGTATGCTTATTCAAACTTTTTTCTTTCAGACCTTTTTGCAAGAATCTCACCTCTACCAAACATCCTAGCCATCGATTTGAAGTAGCACTTTTTTCACAATCTGCAATTGAAGGCTTACACTGGACACTTGCCATGTCTATGGACCACAGCCCCACCACCGGAGTGGTCACAGTTATTGTGATTCTGATTGCCATCGCGGCTCTCGGTGCATTGATCCTGGGCTGCTGGTGCTACCTGCGACTGCAGCGAATAGGTCAGTCGGAAGATGAAGAAAGCATCGTGGGAGAAGGCGAGACCAAAGAGCCCTTTCTGTTGGTGCAGTACTCAGCCAAAGGGCCACGGGTAGAGCGGAAAGCTAAGCTGACAGCTAATGGGACCGAAGGTCATGGTTAACATTCAGTCACAGTTCACAACTGCAGATTTTGCCATTTGGACTGAATAACATTTGTAGGATAATCATTCTTCATACTGTGAAGGTTTAATTCTGTTCAAGCTGCTTATTAAAAACAAATAGCAAGGTTAGCAGAAAACAGCAAGGACTAGCCAGGCAGTCTGTTGATCTGCAACTGCATGTTATCAAAGATCAAGACTAGCCATTCAAAATTCCTGTTTATTTTGCAGTGTTTCCTACTTGAATTTTAATCCCTTTTTAACTGAGCCTGTTTTGATGGAGCAACTACTGTAAGTTTCATCCCTACTGAACCTGTGGATCTCTGGAAATAATTTGCATTGATCAGTATGAAAACTTCTTTCTGTATTGTGCAGGATAGTATTACCAGAGTACAAAGTGAACTGCTGTAAATGTTACCACAGCAAAGGCCATGTTAAGTGATCATCTTTAATGCATATTTTGTTGTTGAGCCTAGGTTGTATGGCAAGGATGGGGGTATTGAGATAGGGCAGTTTGAAGATTAAAAAAACTAGAAATGAATTAGAAATTCAACGTAAACTTTTGTTTTAAAAAATTAATCTAACACTACCAGCGCTGATAATTTACCTAATGATACAGCTATTTCATCTCTAATACATATTTTGTTGTTGAGCCTAGGTTGTATGGTGAGGGTGGGGGTATTGCATCACCTCAACTTAGATCCTGTATTGTCTTTAGAAAGGTTTTTAAAAAAAATAAAATTAAAAAGGGGAAGAGAGCCATTATTTCAATGGGATCATAAAATGAAAGATGTAGAATCGTTCTTGCATTTTGCACAGAGTGAGGTTGTGCTAAAGTGGTGTATGACTGCTAGGATGCTACCAAAGCACTTTTTCCTAAACTGATTCCAGGCTGCGCCTATGATGGAGAATGCTGCAATTCACAGTCTGCAAATGATCCGGAAGGTTTGCAGTGAAGTTAAAATGGTGGCTGAGCAGTTTTCTGTTTTAATTCAAAGCATGTTTAATATGGTCAAATTGTACTTAAAACAGTATAATTTCAAAATAACTTGATAGATTGTTGTATCTTATGACCAGATTCTGTTCCCCTTCCTGTAATTCATTAATTTACAGAAATAAAATTTACTGTGTGTAACAAATTTCACATTAGTGCAATATTCAAATGTAAACAAATAAAGAATTTCCCCTTTTACCAGATTTTTCATTTACAAAAAAGATGCTCAAGAATGGAACTTGATAAATGAAGTTCTTGTTTAAAAAAAACAATTCTGCAGAAATAAACTTTTACTGACATTTCGAACTTCACATGAGATCTCCGCCAACCTAATGTAGAATAGTTTATATTCCTGGGACAATTTTGTTTTTTAAAAAGGTAGGCAGCAGAATGCCTTGCATCTGCAGTTTCATGATTATCTCTCTTCACAATGTAGGTGTGTCATGACAAGAAAAAGATTCGGTTTCAGCATTATTTTCTGAATGGGAAGTTAACGGAGATTCCTCTTCAGCACGAACTGGAGTTGAGGAGGGATAAGTGTTTTCCTCCAGTAGTTCTTCAATTGAGGCCATATATGTCTTAAGCAAGGTGTTTTCTTTGAGGAGTTTCTCAGACACTGCTGTAATTTCACTCAGTTTCTCTGCTGTTTTGGCTAGCTCTACATTTCTCAGGTTATACAAATCTTGTAGTTTCTCATTATGACTTTTCAGCTTTTCGTTTTTCTCCTCCAGAGCTCGATTATGGAGCTTCAATTGTTGCTCCTCCTGTCTGGTCGCTGAGAGCTGCAAAGCCAGTTGCTTTTCAGCTTGATGCAACACCTGCATCTCTGCACGGAGTCTTTGCAGCTCTTTCTCCAGTTGGCTAATTCGGTCCTTCTGTAATTCTGCTGCTTTTTGGATACAGTCTGGATTACAAGACTGGAATGGGTCTTGATGAACTAACTGGGTAGAATGCGAGAGAATGAACCTCACTAGATTAGGAACAGTAAATGGCAGAGCTTCAGGGTACTTCACACTCAAGTCTTTCCTGAAAGTAAGAGTAAAGAGAAAGTAAATTTATGGAAAATATCCTGATGTTGACCAACATGAACATTTCTGTATTACAGAAATTTTTACTCTGAACATTTCATTCTTGATTTAACAAAAGGAAATCAGTTGTTTTATCAACATTTTTCACTACTACTCAGAAAAATGTTGGTACCCAAACAATCCCAGTAATGGTAGATTCAACAAGGAGGAAATCAATGTTGCATCAAGGGTATTGATCCAACATAAACGGTTCAAAAGTTGGATAGATTAAAGATTTCTTAATCCTTGAACTTCATACAACTATTACCACAACAAAAAAAACTGTTTCCTTTAATTTTTGTGTTCCTGAATGTGTGCGGTACATCACGTGGTAACAATTCCCTCAGCAGCAGTATTCCTTCGGTGCGTAAATGGACATTGTTTATACTTGAAAATACATGTTGACAGTTTGAATGGAGGAAGGCATAGTTAATCTCAATAAATAGAAATGCTGACAGGTATACGTCTCAGTAAAGGTTGCCAAGTACAAAATAAATCCTTTAGCTCATTTTCCTCCTTCGTGTAATTGGTCTCCAGGCCCTTAGACTATCTTTTAAGCCAAAGCAGCACTCAGCTTGGAATTAAATTGAGACCTCTAGTCTATCATGGTTTTTGGAGCCAGAAGAAAAGGCAACCCACTCTCTGGTCTGTTATTCCAACAAATTTCAAGAGATCCTAAAATAGCTGATCTGGATCAAATTGAACAATTGTAGAGTTAGAAGAACATTATTTCCAAAAAAAGGTTTGTGCTTTCTGTAATTATTCAGCCACAAACTGTAGTGTAAGCAATTTCATAACTGCTTCCTCATTCAAGTCAGTCAAATATGTTGATGCTTTAAAAAAAAAAGAACATCCAAGTGGGAATTAAAACTAACATTAAAAGGAATTGAAACAGATTTCAAAAGGAAAATGATAGGATGTGCAGCACTGGCAAGGGCAACATTTACTGCCCATCATCAATTGCACAAAGGGATAGTGAGCTGCCTCCTGGGAAGGTGCTCCTACAGTGAGTGCTCTGAGGTATGGACTTCCACAAATTTGACTCAGTGATGGATGAAGGAAGGGCAATATAGTTCGAGGTCGGATGGGGAGTGCGATTTTGGAGAGGAACATGCCAATGAAGTTCTCCTACACTTTCTGCAATCTTCTTTCTGCTGGTGTTGGTTGCAGATTTAGCCTGTACTATTGAAGGTACTTAGGGTAACTGGAGTCTATCTTGTAAAAATATCTGCTGCCACATAAACAAACATTCTCTCTTTCGCTCCATTTCAGGCACAATATGGTGGATGGAGTGCCAATCAAATGAAGAGTATTGCATCTTACTCCCTCTAGGTGCTGGACAGTTTTGGGGTGGGGGGGGGGGGGGGGGAAGGGATGGTCAGGAGAGTTACTCGCCTCAGGAATGCCAGCATATATGTGGCTGGGCTTGTTAAGTTTCTGGTTACTAGTGACGTGAGGATACTGATAGTGGGGAATTCTTTGCTGGTAAAAAGTCATTGCATGTGAAAGGGGGAATTATCAAATTCTCTGTTACTGGAAATGACCATTATCTTAATACTCGTGTAACGCAATTGGTTTGCCATGAATTATCCCAAGCCTAATTACTGTCCAGGGTCTTGCTGCATGCTAACATAATCTGCCCTCTTTATCTGAAAAATGTGAAGTCTTCAGCAATATATCCCCATTTATGACCCTGGGAAGGTAAAGATGAAGCAGCTGAAGATGGGTGAGCCTAGAACACTGCCCTGAGGAACTCCTGCAGTGATGTCTAGAGGCAGAAATGATTAGCCTCTAACAAATGCAAACATTGTGCCCAGTTACGTTCCAGCCAATGAAGAGTCATGCCCAATTTGCACACTTCTGTTTTACTCGGGCTTCTTGATATCGGACTCTGTCTTAAGAACAATCACTTCTAGAGCTCAATACTTTGGTGCACGTTTGGGAGTCAGTGAGCAGATTATGGGAGAGTAAGTGCTGCTTGATAACATTGTCAACTAAATCTTTCATCTCCCCCCAGGTAGTTGAGAAAAGACTAATGGGCTTATAAGTGGCCAGTTGGAAGTGTCCTGCGCCTCTTTAGAATTAGAATAGAACAAATCACTGCATCAACATCTATCTCAACGTCCACTAATGATCATTAATTCCTGATTAGGCCTGAAACATAGATTCTCCTGCTCCTCAGATGCTGCCTGACCAGTTGTGCTTTTCCAGCACCCCAAACAGCTACTCTGGTAGTGTTGACTGAGCCTGCTAAGGGAGATAAGTGTACCCTACTTTGTCTTTAATCAATCAATCTACCTTTACCAGATGCTTCTGTCCATGACAGTACCAATAGGACTTACCATCACACAGTCTTTGTGGAGACAAAGTCCTACCATCACATAGAAGATATCACCCTTCATTATGCTAAATGGGATACAACTTGAACAGCAAAACAACTCACGGGGCAATTCATGTCTATCAGCAGCAGAATCGGATTCCATTACAATTTGTAACCTCACAGCCTGGCAGAGCCTCTACCCTATTATCAAGACAGACTTACCTAAAAATGAAGTGTCAATCTAGTAAAGGTACCACATAACTTTACATGTATGACAAACAGTACATGCAGCCTGTGATAGACAAAGCTAAATGATTCCAACAGACAGAAAACAAACACAATCAAAGGTCCGTTCAGCACCATTTGCAACTCTTCAGGTACCGAAGCAGTCCATATCCAAATGCAGAGATCCATAGCAGCCCAAGCCTGATTGAAACATTCTTGCACGTGCCAGGCAATGACTACCTGAACAAGAAAACCCACACTTTGCTTCTTGATATTCAATACACTACCATTGCTGAATTGCCAACTAATATCATCCTGGCATTGCTATTGACTAAAAACTGTACTGGAACAGCCATATAAATACTGTGGCTACAAGAGCAGAACATAGGCCGAGAATTCAACTGGCGATTCACTTCTTAACTCACCAAAGCCAAACACTATCTACAAGGCACAGTGCAGAATTGGAATGGAATACTCCCCACTTGCCTGGATGAGTGCAGCCCCAACAACACAAGAAACTCAACATTATCCAGAAAAAATCAGCGCACTTGATTGACACCACATCCAAGACCTTCAACATTCACTCCCTCCACTAAATACCAATGTAGTGTGGTGGCAACGTGGAAACCATTTATGAGATGCACTTTAAAACTCACCAAGGCTTTGTCTTTTAACCCCTTCCAAACCTGCATCAACCACTGAGAAAGACAAGGGCATCAAGTAGACAGGAACTGTACCAACTATAAAGATTCCCTCCAAGCTACAAATCATCCCAACTTGGCACGATATTGTCGTCAATGGGTCAAAAGTCTTGAAATTTCCTCCCCAACAGTACTGGTGAACCTATGCCACATAGACTTACAACAAGGCAGGTATCTACCACCTTTGAGGGCAGTTAGGGATGGGCAATTAATGCTGACCTAGCCAGCAACACCAATATATGTCTCGTATGTCTGAGCATCTGTTACAGGTAAGGTGGTCACAGTATTTAGATTGTGTTAGGCAGGAAAGTGATTCATCTTACTGGAGTTGGAGTTGAAGGGCACAGTATACATTCATTATTCCAGCACATAATCTCTTCTGATCTCAGAAGTATTATCAGATGACGACATGGAGGTCGGATGGACACTTCCACTCGCTAGGCAGTGGAGCTACCTTAGAATCTTTTTGTACAATAGACAGGTGGGGCTCCAAGGGGTGATGAAGCCCCTTTTGCAAAGTACAGTATACCAGAGAGAGAGAGACACCTCACTAAAAGCCTCTGCACCACCTTTTCAATCCTAAAACACATCTTCTTCTACAAAGAATAGGATGCAGCATGAACATATTTTGTCATCGAAGAGATTGCTTGCTTTTAAACTGAACTCTCTCTAAAAAAAGTACTATTTGTGCAAAAGTGTTTATTGGAACCCAGATAATTTCTCTCAGAGAAAAATCAAAAGGTTGCTCCATAACCTTTTCATAAGTAACTTGAAAGAGTCATCAGGAAGAAGTAATCTGCCAATCCTGGTCAGATTCAATGTAACGCCAAGAGCAAAGCAGCTTAGACAAAACACGGCATCATTGTAGCATGACCATACTCTCCTGCATTTTTTTTTAAAATAAGACTTTTGCTTGAAATATTCTACATAGATTCAACTATTGTGCTGAGGTTTTTGCTTTTAAATGAAAAGCAA
This sequence comes from Chiloscyllium plagiosum, assembly GCF_004010195.1. Classification (NCBI taxonomy): domain Eukaryota; kingdom Metazoa; phylum Chordata; class Chondrichthyes; order Orectolobiformes; family Hemiscylliidae; genus Chiloscyllium; species Chiloscyllium plagiosum. The sequence continues at coordinate 46,736,321 of NC_057730.1, read as the reverse complement.
GTCAGCAAATGTCTTCCAAACATGGCCTCTGCTGACTTTGTGACCGTCTGTTTTTCACCCTGCAGCAAGTTACAAATAGCACATGATGCTTTCAGCTTTAACAGTCGATACTTCCTCTGACATACTTAGTGACTGAAAAATATTCATGCTGAGCTTGCACATTCTGCCCAATTGTTAATTCTGTTTACTGTGCTGCAGACTTGCTTAGTGAATAGTTTTAAAAAAATCAAAAGTATGGCCTAATGTAGCTTGTGAAATGCACAGCTCAGAAACTGTATCATGAATTAGTTCAGCACAATGCCACAAAGTGCCACAGGGCTGATACTTTAGGAATAATTTTACTTTCAAGTCATTTTCCTGCATTTGTAACAGTCACTAGATCATATTGCAAGAATAATTGATTGGCTTGGAAGTGTTCTGGAGTAGCCTGAAGTTGTGAAGCAATATATAAATGCAAGTTCTTGCTTGGAAAGGGTCAGAGAGCCAGTTCAAAATATTTCAAACACAACACTTCAAATAAATTATTAAGATGCAAGGTAAGGAACCGTTAAAAAAGAATCATCAGCGATAGCGGATTTGGTTTTGAGGCGTTGGTAAGTGCTATAAAGCTGAAATAATAACTGCATTAAAACGTGCATTAAAACGTGCATTACTCATTTGTGGTTGAAAATGTTCAAAAGCAACTCAGTCCGTTTAACTGGCTGCTTTAAGCCAACAATCTCCTTCCATGTCGGTTTACCCACCACCTCTTGGTTTACTGGCACTTACATGAAAAATAATTTTCGTTGAAAACAAAAAAAAAGGCAACTGCAAGCCTAGGCAGCAACATGTTTTGGTCCAATGGAGCTCAAAGGAACATCCCCATTGTGTAGTGTAACAGCACACGATCTCTCTAACAACTGAACTCAGTTGTGAAGCTACAATTATATTAAGGCAAGTGCTGCACTTCAGGTTGCTGGTTTCCAGTGCACAGCCACGGTCTTTCAGAAGCTGGTGCTGGAGTTGTGGTAAATTTCATACTGCACAAGAGCTGGCCACATCAGGAGGGCCCAAGCGTGTAAAAGCAGCTCCAACAGTAATACAATCACGTTCAGACAAATACTGAAAATAATAAACTCAAATTCCCAAGTTATTACAGCTGGGAGTATTTATAAGCAAATGAGCACTAATAAAAATACATGCAGTTTTATTCATTCAGGCCTTACCTCTTACTGGGGAAAAATAGAACAGTTGGAAGTTGGTCAACCATATACTCCCAAGGAAGATCATTTTTGGCAACATTGATTCTGAAAGTACAAGAGCAACTTTGTGAATCCTGTGGAAAAGGAGCACCAAAACACAAATCAGGATCAATTTCTGAGTATAGGTACAAAAGCTAAATTGGATGAAGAACTTAAATGACTTTGGCAAACTCATTCACAGCAACTGTAAAGAAGTTTAAAACCATACAGTATGATATACTGCACTCATTTGCAATAGGTTCTATGTGCATAATACCTAGATTGCATGGATTTAGCTGCAAGTCAGTAACTTACAGCTTTAAAGATTATTTCCAGTTTGATAAAACACTTTTTTGCATTTTTTGGCAAGTCATTTTGCATTTCATTTTTCCAATTACTATCTGCTTTTACATATATAAACTATTACACAGGCACATTTAAATCATTTTGAATTTTTGAAAACTTACAATCAACAATAACTTTGCTTTAGAATTATGCACTGCAGTTTTCACTGAATAAGTGTCCCTGGTTCAGTTCACTCCAAAAATAGCTTAATTGTTTGCCATGCAAAGTTGTAGTAACTAATCAAATGTCACATACAATAAGCTTTTGTGTCAAAAACTGTACTTCTAAGAGGGGGAGGTTATACTGAATCCTTATGCAAGTCTTTGAAGTTCAGACAATTTATTGCAATCTGTTGGTTTAACATGACAATTTTATTAAACAGTCCTCAGTTTAGAAATTCAATGCAGACTCTGCAAAGCCATGATAATGTAATGTATCCTCTGCAACAATGTACAAGAAATGATCATTTACCTTTGTAATATTTCCAATTCCATCTGTCAAATGTTTCAAAAACAGTTCTTAGAAGTTTAACAGTTGCTATATTAGCAAATAAAGCAGGTGTTCTGTTACAGGAAGACCCCAGTCAGGCATGAGCTCAACAACGAGTTAAAGCAACTTATTCCACACAGGGTGCTGCGTTTATGAAATGAGCTGACAGAGGTAGTGGAGGAGATGGGTACAATTACAACATTTAAAGGCACCTGGATGGATACATAAATAGGAAGGGTTTAGAGGGAATGCTGGTAAATGGGACTAGATTAATTTAGGATATCTGGTTAGCATGGTCAAGTTGGACCGAAGAGTTTCCATGCTGTACATCCCTATGACTATCAATTCAAGGAGAGGGGCCAAGTTGAACAGACCATTGCAAGAACAGCTAGATCTACCTGAAGGGGCCCTCATGGCTCAAACATTGTGTCTCTGGACTCGGAAGCCCAGGTTCAAGTTCCATTTGATGGTGGTGGATTAATATCTGAGCAGTAGGATCAGAAAAATAGGTTGAATAAACAAAATCTACCTGAACAAGTAAGCAGGCTTCTAGCAAACCAACTCATTTCAAAACACTCCATCAGAGAATGTCGCGCTTGCTTAACACTGCACTGGCATTTGTATGTTATCCCACATAACCACCAGTTAGCTTAAGCTCACTGATGAAACACAGACCTTAGGAGTGAGAGTAAGCCATTCAGATCTAGAAGCCTTCTCTGCCATTGAATAATATCATAATGGATCTGATTGCAGTCTCAACTCCTCACAGAATCCTAAACTCCCTCATCAATGAAAAATCTCAATACCTGTACTAAATAAATTCAGTGACGGACATCCATTGTGTTAAGAGAACACCATAGAACAATGGGCTTCATAGTTGAGGGGAAGGTGGTGGTCTCATCTCAACGATAAAAGCAAGCTCTCTTATTTTTAAAACACCATCTCCCAGTTCTATTCGTTCCTACAAGAGAATCATAGAGATGTACAGCATGGAAACAGACAGAGAAGAAGGATCTTTTCAGGATCCACCCTACCAAGTTTCGTCACGCAGACTCTCTACATCCTCCTGACAATGTATTTCCTTATGAAGGAAATGGGAGGCCCATTGATCTGTGGAGTTCTCTTCACAGAACACAATGGATCTTGGTTACTGAGTTTATGCAGTGCAGGTACTGAGAGTTTTCATTGGTGACGGAGTTTAGGATTCCTGATGAAGGGCTTTTGCCCAAAACGTCGATTTTCCTGCTCCTCGAATACTGCCTGACCTACTGTGCTTTTTCAGCACCACTCTCCTGACTCTAATCTCCAACATCTGAAGTTCTCACTTTCGCCTGATGTATTTCCTTACCTAACTTGAGTCAACATACATTAACCTCCAACAAACAGGTCAATGCTATAGACTGTAAACAGTTGAGGAACCAACACTGATCCTTATGGCACTCAGCTAGTTACAATTTGCCAACTTGAAAATGACCTATTTGTCCCCACTGCCTACAGGCTGTCTTCTGGTTCCAATGAATGCTGTCTTTCAGAATGACCACATTACAGAACTGTAACCTCTTTCTTGACCCCCCCTGTAGCACCTCCCTCCTCCCAACTCTCTAAAAACACTCACTCACCTGCAAGACTACCAGAATTTCTTGAAATAAATGACAATCCTGGCAATGATAATTTTAGATACAAATTATAGTCATGGCTTTTTCCAAAGGCAAGATGACTGTATGGAAGCCATTTAATAAAACGGGTATGCAGATATCTCAATGACATGTCTAATATAAGCAGATATGTCCCCTTGGTATTTTCTCATCATCAGTATACCTTCAAAGAAAGAAATGGAACATCACACCCGAAATAGTTAATTTTGAGAGACAAGATTTTTGAAAACCAAGACTGAATGCATGTTTGGAGTTATTCGAGATATGTCATTAATCTTGACTGGAGATGCCCGAAACGTCGATTCTCCTGCTCCTTGGATGCTGCCTGACCTGCTGCGCTTTTCCAGCAACACATTTTCAGCATTGATCCTGACTAAACAGGCTCTATTCACTTGTGGGACGTGGGCATCGCTGGCTGGCCAACATTTATTGCCTGTCCCTAGCTGTCCTTGAGAAGGTGGTGGTGAGCTGTTTTAATGAACAGCTACAGCCCACGTGCCGCACCTAGCCACACAATGCCCTTATGGATGGAGTTCCAGGATTGTGTGCCCAGTGACATTGAAGGAACAGCGATATATGTCCATGTCAGGATAGAATAGCTGCAGGAACAAAGAGACACACAACGGGGAACTGAAAAAAAGCAGGGCAAAGGAAATGTTGTTTTGAAACAACTGCGATTATTTCTCACCTGGCTATTATAATTCCATCATTAGCATGGAATAGACGGGCAACCTGAATGAACACATGATTGAGAGCAGTGCAAAATCCACACCATTGAGTGTAGTAGAGTAACAAAACATTCTGTAAGAGAACACAGTATTGTAAAGTCAGTCAGCACAATATCATGCAAAGACCTGACCAAAATAATAAGACTATGTTACCTTCCACCTCCCCATTACATTGGTCCCTAAGGGAAGAAACAACTAATTTAGGATGAGAATGAAGAGGAGATAGCTGCTATTCACCTTCATTTTTACGTTCAACTTTGATTAAAAAATAATTACACACATTTATTGTGAAATTCAAGTACTTTGATTATAAAATTCACGCTGGTATTCCAGGAAGAATCAGAATACAAATACCTTTTAAAAAAAACGAACTACACAACAAGTTGTGACCATCCCTTGGAACAAACGCCATTGAACTGTCTTAGATGGTGAATACAACCTGTCATTTGACTATGCATAAGATCACTGGGAAGGTTGGCTACATACCAGGTGGAGTTTACATGGGTTAATTTGATTTCCTGGACAAGTATTGATCATCTAAAGTGGGTGGGGACTAGAAGCCTAGACTTTTGTTTATATGGATGAAGACAGGACAGAATCTTGATGCCACACCAAAAATATATTATTTTTCAAACTTTCAATTCTAAAATATTTCCATTCAATAAAGCATTATTTACCTCCCAGACACATTTTCCACAATGACTATGAACAGTACTTGGGTCCCATTATAAGACCATAAGACATAGGAGTGGAAGTAAGGCCATTCAGCCCATCGAGTCCACTCCGCCATTCAATCATGGCTGATGCGCATTTCAGCTCCACTTACCAGCGTTCTCCCCGTAGCCCTTAATTCCTCTAGACAACAAGAATCTATCAATCTCGGCCTTGAAGACATTTAGCGTCCCGGCTTCCACTGCACTCCGTGGCAATGAATTCCACAGGCCCACCACTCTCTGGCTGAAGAAATATCTCCGCATTTCTGTTCTGAAATGACCCCCTCTAATTCTAAGGCTGTGTCCACAGGTCCTAGTCTCCTCGTCTAACGGAAACAATTGCCTAGCATCCACCTTTTCCAAGCCATGTATTATTTTGTACGCCTCTATTAAGTCTCCCCTTAATCTTCTAAACTCCAACGAATACAATCCCAGTATCCTCAGCCGTTCCTCATATGTTAGACCTGTCATTCCAGGGATCATCCGTGTGAATCTCCGCTGGACACGTTCCAGTGCCAGTATGTCCTTCCTGAGGTGTGGGGACCAAAACTGGACACAGTACTCCAAATGGCGCCTAACCAGAGCTTTATAAAGTCTTACTAGTACATCTCTGCTTTTATATTCCAACCCTCTTGAGATAAGAGACAACATTGCATTCGCTTTCTTAATCACGGACTCAACCTGCATGTTTACCTTTAGAGAATCCTCGACTAGCACTCCCAGATCCCTTTGTGCTTTGGCTTTATTAATTTCCTCACCATTTAGAAAGTAGTCTATGCTTTTATTCTTTTTGCCAAAGTGCAAGACCTCGAACTTGCTCACGTTAAATTCCATCAGCCATTTCCTGGACCACTCTCCCAACCGGTCTAGATCCTTCTGTAGCCTCCCCACTTCCTCAGTACCACCTGCCTGTCCACCTAACTTCGTATCATCGGCAAAATTCGCTAGAATGCCCCCGGTTCCCTCATCCAAATCATTAATATATAATGCGAACAGCTGTGGCCCCAGCACCGAACCCTGCGGGACACCGCTCGTCACCGGCTGCCATTCTGAAAAAGAACCTTTTATCACAACTCTCTGCCTTCTGTTAGACAGCCAATCCTCAATCCATCCCAGCAGCTCACCTCGAACACCATGGGCCCACACCTTGCTCAGCAGCCTCCCGTATGGCACCTTATCAAAGGCCTTTTGAAAGTCGAGATAGACCACATCCACTGGGTTTCCCTGGTCGAACCTACTTGTTACCTCTTCAAAAAATTCCAACAGGTTTATCAGGCATGACCTCCCTTTACTAAATCCATGTTGACTTGTTCTAATCAGACTCTGCTCTTCCAAGAATTTAGAAACCTCATCCTTAATGATGGATTCGAGAATTTTACCAACAAACGAGGTTAAGCTGATTGGCTTATAATTTTCCATCTTTTGCTTTGATCCTTTCTTGAACAAGGGGGTTACAACAGCCATCTTATAATCATCCGGGACCTTTCCTGACTCCAGTGACTCTTGAAAGATCTCAACCAATGCCTCTGCTATTTCCTCAGCCACCTCTCTCAGAACTCTAGGGTGTATCCCATCGGGGCCAGGAGATTTATCAATTTTAAGACTTTTTAACTATTCTAGCACTATCTCTTTCGTAATGGCAACCATACTCAACTCACCCCCGTGACACCCTTTAATTTTTGGGATATTACTCATGTCTCCCACTGTGAAGACTGACGCAAAGTACTTATTAAGTTCTCCTGCTATTTCCTTATCTCCCATCACTAGGCTTCCTGCATCAGTTTGAAGTGGCCCAATGTCTACTTTTGCCTGTCGTTTGTTTCTTATGTACTGAAAGAAACTTTTACTATTATTTCTAATATAACTGGCTAGCCTACCTTCATATTTGATCCTCTCATTTCTTATTACACTCTTTGTTATCCTCTGTTTGCTTTTGTATCCCTCCCAATCTTCTGATTTCCCACTGTTCTTAACCACTTTATAGGATCTCTCTTTTTCTTTAATAATGACTGTCTCCAACTAGCTAGAGTCTAACCATCTCCCCTTGTAATCCAATGGCACTATCATCCATGAATAGCCCAACAATTAACAGCCTGGAGGTTACTGTTAACTAAAAACAGAAATGGACAAACTATGTAAGTACTCTAGCTATAAGTGAAGATCAGAGATGAAGAATTCTGTGGTGGGCCTACCTACAGCATATGGAGCAGCCTGCCTTATCCACGCCTGTTTGCAATGTAGAATCATTGTTGACCATGGATTGATACATTATTTGAAAAAGTGAATAAAATAAAACAGATAAAATGTGTGTAAAAATATAACTTTGTTGTGCAATTCAGCTTTTGTAAAGATGGCAAGCTTCTGTGCTCGACGGATCCTACAACCACCACTCCAGGTGAGCGATTACTTATATATTTCCAGTGTCAGAAAGATGAATCTACGTTAACTTTGTCAGTTCCTCTCTCATGCTCTCATAATTACCTTTATTCAACTGTTACACCATTACATCCGATTTTGCCTTCTCCCTTTCAAACTCCAGACTGAACTCTATCATATTATGGTCGCTACTTCCTAAGGGTTCCCTTACTTTAAGATCTTTTATAGAGTCTGGTTCATTGCAAAGCACTAGGTCCAGAATAGCCTGCTCTCTTGTGGGCTCCATGACAAGCTGTTCCAAAAGCCATCCTGTAAGCATTCCATGAATTCCCTTTCTTTAGATCCACTAGCAACATTATTTACCCAGTCCACCTGCATTATGTTCGAAATTGTAAAAATAATACCGACAGGGTACTTTATTAAAAGAAGGAAAAGTATTTTATTAAAGAAACTATCAAAGATTTAAAACAACTAGGATTGAACCAAATAGAAAACTGCTCAAAGGTTTGGCTTTCAATTTAGACATTTTGCAAACATGACACATCATGGCAAAATGTTTCGTTACTGAATAAATGGCACAAAAAATAACCTTCGATGTATAAAATTTGTACAATTTATATAATGCTATTTGAATGACTGTGCCTACCAAGATGAAGATTAGAAAGAAACCACAAGCCTTACCACTAATGAAGCAATCACAAAAGCAGTTAAAGTTTCAAATATACATTAATTTAAAGAAAAATAAACAATTCTGTGAATAGAAAAGGTGGATTTATGCACACACTAAACCAAACGTTCAGAAGGTGCGTCATTCTCACAATCTACAAGGAGACATGAATTGGCAATGGGTTCAGAAACTAAACAAATATTACAAATTTTCCCAAATATAAAAAAAACTGGAAAAGCAACACCTACGAGATATCATAATTACAATGTGTTGGAACTTCAACAACCTGCATTTCTAGCATATTTACAAAAGGCAGATTATAATTTTAAAAACTTGCCAATATATTTGCAGAGAGGGTTAAGAGAAGCAAAATTCTGCAGATGCTGGGAATCTAAAAACAAAAAGAATGGTGGAGAAACTTAGCAGATTTGGCAGCACTGTAGAGACAGTAACAGAAATAATGTTTCAAATTGTACATGACTAATGGCGATTTTACTGCTCCTCGGATGCTGCCTGAACTGCTGTGCTCTTCCAGCATCACTCTAATCCAGAATCTGGTTTCCAGCATCTGCAGTCATTGTTTTTACCTAATGGTGAACAGAACTGCCTGGATTGCTATACTGAGAGCTGGCATGGAATTTATGGGGCAATTGGCCTGTGTGTGCGAAGAAGTTTACAATAACAAAAATTAGCCAGACATTTTTCAGCTCTTTTCATTCTGCACTTTACTCATTGGAACTCCTCAAAGCCAGGCTTGAGCTGTCTTGCTGTACTGAATGACTAACTTGCCACAGCCCTCATTGCCTATCCATGTCACTCATGAGGAATTTCACACAAAGCCTGTATACAGCTGCCTTCAACCAGCAACTTCAAACAAAAGACCAAACAAGGGAGGAATATGGATTGTATACAAGAGTCTGCACAAAATATTTGTTTGCAAAATTACAATTTTACAACAATTCAGATTTTGATAGCAGCAGTGATAAGATTGGAAGTTCTATTTGTTACATGTGTTAGGCAAGCCATCTGATAAGGGTGTTACAATTAGGTTTTACTAGCCTCAAGTTAGGGAGTGAGGGAAGAAAAAACAGCTGCCAGGGTTGCTGTTCTTACATGCTATCCCAACAATGTCCTTTACACATTTTCCAGAATTGGTCAATGGAGAACAAGATCAAGGTTAGTTCCAATGACAAGTCTGGTATGATTAGGAAGGGTTTTGGAAAGATATGGCCGGGTGCTGGCAGTGGGACAAGATTGGGTTGGGATATCTGATCGGCATGGACGGGTTGGACCGAAGGGTCTGTTTCCATGCTGTACATCTCTATGACTCTACGGTGAAACAGATAACAAAATCAAACAAGTGTTTAGGCAAGAAGGCAGAGACTTGCCAGCATCTATGGAATTGTATCAAAGTATTAACCTCTCCTCTTTGGAGGAGATGAAATAATGCAATCCTGTGATTCATTTCAATTTGACAGTTTAAAATATAAATTTTAAAAAAAAATCAGAGTTAGTCAGCAAAAATGTCAAAAAAAAAATTGGTTGATAATGGCTAATTACACAAAGTTTCGAACACAGCCCAGTCACGCAAGCCAACCTTACACCCATCAACTTCATCTACACTTCTCACTGCTGCAGAAAGGCAGCCAACAAAGACCCCTCCCATCTCAGTTAACATCTTTTCCAACCTCTTCAGTCACTCAGAAGATACAAAAACTTAAAACACACTTAAGAACAGCTTATTCCCAGCTGTTATTAGACTTCTGAATGTACCTCTCTGATTTCAAAGCTAATATCGACCTTGCTTTTTGTACTTCTTTGCAGCCGTAACTTTGCATTCCTTGCTCTGTTCAGTCACCCTATGATCTTTGCATCTTTGGATGGCATGTTCTGCCAGTACTGAGCACAAAACAAAAAACTTTCCACTGTACTTAGGTACATGTGACAATAATAAATCAAATCCAATGTACAAGTTTCAAAACTGGTTTCCTCATCTGTTCCAACCTCCTCAACTTAGCTAAACATTAGACACTATAGCTGGTTTCAATATTAGCAGGAAGACAGTGGAGGGGTATGACAATCCCAAGTAAATTTCCAGGGTTCCTGCTTAGTTACTCCACATTATTGTAAAAGTAAAAACAATATGGCCAATGACTGCAGATGCTGGAAACCAGATTCTGGATTAGTGGTGCTGGAAGAGCACAGTTCAGGAAACATCCGAGCAGTAAAATCGACGTTTCGGGCAAAAGCCCTTCATCAGGAATAAAGGAAGGGCTTTTGCCCGAAACGTCGATTTTACTGCTCCTCGGATGCTGCCTGAACTGCTGTGCTCTTCCAGCACTACTAATCCAGAATATTATTGTAAAACAGAGCAAGTCCAATATGATACCTTGCCTTCTCAAACATTATTTGGGGTCATACTTTCCAATTCAGGCAAGGAACCAGAAGGAGGCCAGTGCCTGCAATAACCATATACCATCATGAATCATGACTTTCAACAGTGGAGGAAGAGGAGGAATTTTTAAAAATCTTATGACAGAAACACTCGTCAAAATGTAAGGTTTCCTCACAATTGCTTAGAAATGGCTAGTGGTGTAGAAACACATTTTTATTCACAGACTTAAATTTGCAACATTGAGAAGAAATGTAGCAGGAACACAAAATCAGTATAAAGCTTAAACAAATTTTGCAGACCATCTCCCACCTGGCACAGACCCATTGCCCAAGAATAAACTTTTAGTATATGTGTTTTGTAGAGAAATAGGAATTGACATGAGAATTTGCTACATTCTAATCTTACAATCTAAATATCATAGTTACAAAAAATGTACAATGGCATTTTTAACAGCACATACAAACTGTCACTCAGACATGAAAATAGCAAGAAAAACCTCGGGCTAACCTTTTCAGCATCCAGAACTATGTTGTCAAAAGTCTGGGTCGTGACTTCAGCAATTAAATATTTTTCCTGAGCTTGAGATTTTGTTCCAGCAATAAGATGCCGACTTAATGGACTGTATGTCCTGCTATAATTCTTTATAATGTTTTCTGAAACAGCAAAATGATAAACAAAACTTTTATCATGTTAATGACCATTGCTTGTTGCAGACCAACGATGATTTACAGTCTACAGCTTTAAGAGTTCACAATTCAGAACATCAAGCAATAAATAACTAGCATCCCAGAACTGGAAACCACAGAGTTTGGACTCGAGCTGAAAAAAAAGTGTTATGTACATTGAATGTGACTGCACAAACACTTATACAATTTGCTGTTAAACTTATTGTTATTCCCAATATGGTTTGCTTCATAAGTTGTTATAAAATCAGAGCTTGCACATTTTCCCCACGTCTGTGTGGGTTTCCTCTTTGTACTCCAGTTTTCTCCTGTAGTCCAAAAATGTGTAGGGTAGTTGGATTGGCCATACTGAAATACCGAGAATCCAGGGATATACAGACTAGGCGGATTAGCCTTGGAAAAGCAGGGTTGCGGGAATGGCTTGGGTCTAGGTGGGATGCTCTTTGGAGGGTGGGTGTGGACACGACTGGCCAAAAGGCTTCCTTCCACACTGTAGACATTTTATAAAAATTGGAAAAGGAACAGGACTGGTATCTTTAAATATAAGTTAAATTATTGCTACAAAATGTTGAGGGAGCTTTCCTCTGATTTTCAGTAGACTTAAGACAAACTAGTTCCTGGAAGACAGGGGAAGACACTGTTTAACACCTCAGCTGAACATTAGGCATTCAATGTTCATATCCAAGTCTTGATGCAGTGTGTTGGGTGACCTTTCCAAACAAATGGAACAAAGCAGCCAAGTCAGATTCCATCCTGAGCTGATGTCCACACGTGCACATATCCAAAAGGAGATTATCAAGTATGGGAAATGATGTTAAAACACTGACCTTTAATTTGAAGAGGCCCACAATATCATTGTGCCACAAGAGACCTGGGAGGGGCAAGCATCAAGCGAGGGAGAAGAACAAGTAGTCAATACCCTAAACAGTAAGTAGGCAAAAGTGAGGACTGCAGATGCTGGAAACCAGAGTCTAGATTAGAGTGGCACTGAAAAAGCACAGGTCAGGCAGCATCCAAGGAGCAGGAAAATTGAGGTTTCAGGCAAAAGCCCTTCAGTCCTCCATTCCTGCTCCTCAGATGCTGCCTGACCTGCTGTGCTTTTCCAGCACCACTCTAATCTAGGCCCTAAATAGTAAGGTTGAGTAAGACTGAAATATTTGCATACATCATTACTCAAGTGGTTAATGCAGACAGTGAGCTCAATTGAATCTAGATGAAGAGCTAAAGCTTGGGCCATATTTTCAAAGATGCAAGGGAAATTCAGGTATACTGGTTAATTTAGAATCAATCTTGAAACCATGATTCAAGAAAGTGCATGATGGATTATGGCAAACAGAACTAAAAGCCTATCTAAATTCAGAGCATATTCATTAAGTTGATCTGGGACTGTTAAATGAAGAAACCAAAATGGAGAAGGGATAAAATTTGACCAAATTCATTTCATCAAAGTAGCATTTGTACTTGGACTGGAGTCTGCAAATTGGAACCAGAGATTTTTTAAAATCAGCAGTGTTAAACCATGTAAAGTATTACAAGTCATCAACATCTCAGCCACATTAAATATACCTTTACGTAGCTACGTACCAATAGAAGATTTATCAAGAATCTGCCTTTGGTCAAGGACATAATGAATTTCATCCAACAGGTCAATAATTGTAGCAAATTCTTGCACTTGTGCAGACTCATTGGCTCCTAATCTAGTGGCAAATCTCCAGTGCAAATTTGAATCCATCAAGTAAATGTTCAGAGTTTTATTGGTATTACAGCTAAGTCCTGTAATGTGGCTTTGACTGTGATGCAGTTCGAGAAGAGTCGATATTCTGTCCTCAACATGAGGAAAGCGGTGGGTCATCATCACCCCACTCTTCTGCTCTTCACTGAAAACCAGTTCTGAAGGGGTAACTTGATCAGGTTTAAACAAACTGTTAAATGTCCTGCAGCAAACAGTGTAGTAGTTGAAAGGACTGTAATAGCTCAAAATGTTGCTGCATTCTACAGTGTTTGTTCGCGGATGGAAAAACGTGTGCTCTCTGAGGTAGAACGAATCCAGTGCTGCCTCCATCTCTATAAAATTGCACTGAACAAGGTGGATCACACTTGGTCGAATTCCAACTGTCTGATTAATGCACAACTCACAGATGTTGAGAGTTTGGGATATACGATTCCACTGAGGAAGCATTATTGTATTGCAACAAGATTTCTTCATCTGGAAGAAAGGTTCCATTTCATGTGGAAAAGAATCTGTGGCCTGATCTTTGCGGTCAGCCTGATTGGTCTCTTCCATATATTGGAGCACACGCTGAACGCTCTTGCTGTTGTTACAATTGTGATATTTAAGGGCAACTTCAGTTATCTAAGAGACAGAGAGAGAAACAAAAAAAAAAAAATCGGATATTTCTGATCTTAGTTCTGCATTACTTAACTAGTCAAAAATGCAATAAAATGACAGCTGGAATATCCCAACCTGACCCAATGAGCGACCTCTGCTTTTTTGTTTAGAAAAGGGCAGAAGGGCTGGATATGATGTACCATCCCAGACTGCAGTAGCATACCCACACTCAACATAGAGGTCTACTCCTCATGAATAACAGGCATTTGGATAAGGTTATGGAGGGCTGCACCAACCAGGGAAACTAAATCAACATGAGATCACAAACATTATTTTGGTGCAGAAAATGGAAAACAAAATTTGAACATTTGTTACTAAACTTCACTATTTTTAAGTGGGTTTAGAGTCTTAGTGCACGACACAGGGTTACACTTCATGAAAGGTTTGGTGCTAAGGACCATGTCATTGGTTGAGAATGACAATACCAAGCAATGAGGAACAGTAGCCCAATTAACAGGATAAATAAAAAATATACAGCCACTGCACATAAAAGGTTTTCCACATATTACACATCCACCCCAATACACCTTTGCATCATAATAAAATTGATTTAAAGTGTATTTGAGGCAGTATTCCTGCACACTGGGTTTTAACATTTTTCCGGAGAAAGTGAGGTCTGCAGATGCTGGAGATCAGAGCTGAAAATGTGTTGCTGGAAAAGCGCAGCAGGTCAGGCAGCATCCAGGGAACAGGAGAATCGACGTTTCGGGCATAAGCCCTTCTTATTTTTCCCCCTCACTTTGTCCTGTTGGAACACAGGTTTATTTGTGGCTTAAGTTATTCAGCTGATCCTGCTAGCTAGAAATCAATGAGCAATCATATATGAATTCCAACTATAGCAAGAATTGGAGGTGCATGCTCATAATGAAAACTGAAATTTATTTTGTTGATAATAAGCAATCAGTACAGGATGAACTGCTGTTAAATTCAGCACTTTCAGTCACTGAAAGGAGGCCAAACATCAGCAAATTAAAGTAGGTTGTCCTGATATAAATGTTCATTTTAAAATTGGAATTAAAAAAAAACGCACATCCTTACAGCTTCACTTTATATGAATAAAATACTGTAGACTTTCATTTTTTTGAAAACATATCGTGGGATGACATGAAAAGCAGTATTGTTTTGAAGCTGCTGATTGTATGAATTGGTGGGATTGTTGGCTACCAGATTTAATTTCAATAAAATGTATTGTTTCAGAAAATACTCTGTGGAGACTTAGTACAGATGAGATACTCTCCAATCCCTTGTTCTGGGCAAAATATGTAAATTCACTCTTGCAAAACAGAGTCATCCATAAATGTGAGTATTTTAATTTTCATATAAAGATGTGCACAACACTACACTTTTTTTTATTGTTGCATAACTAGGTGGGGTAGGGGTTGAAGCCACTTTGCATAAGCATAGATGACAGTGGAGGAACAATGGCAGATATTTCTATGTATAATGCAGAAGTTGCAGGATCAGTTCATTCCAAAAAGGAAGAAAGATCCTAGGAGGAGGCATAGGTGGCCGTGGCTGACGAGGGAAGTTAAAAAACATATAAAGTTAAAAGAGAAAAAGTGTAACATAGCAAAGATAAATGGGGAAACGGAGGACTGGGAAGCTTTTAAAGAACAGAGGATTACTAAGAAGGAAACACGCAGAGAAAAAATGAGGTACGAAGGTAAACTGGCCACTAATATAAAGGAGGATAGTTAAAGTTTTTTTTAGGTATGTGAAAGGCAAAAAAACATGGTTAAGACTAAAATTTGGCCCTTGAAGTCAGAAACAGGGGAATATATTACAGGGAACAAGCTATTGGCAGAAGAATTGAATTGGTACTTCAGATCTGTGTTCACTGGGGAAGACACAAGCAATCTCCCTAAGGTAACAGTGGCTGAAGGACCTGAACTTAAGGGAATTTATATTTGCCAGGAATTGGTGTTGGAGAGACTGTTAGGTTTGAAGGCTGATAAATCCCCGGGGCCTGATGGTCTACATCCCAGGGTACCGAAGGAGGTGGCTCGAGAAATCGTGGATGCGTTGGTGATTATTTTCCAGAATTCGATAGATTCGGGATCAGTTCCTGCGGATTGGAGGGTGGCTAATGTTGTACCACTTTTTAAGAAAGGTGGGAGAGAGAAAGCAGGAAATTATAGACCAGTTAGTCTGACCTCAGTGGTGGGAAAGATGCTGGAGTCTATTATAAAGGATGAAATTACGACATCTGGATAGCAGTAACAGGATTGGTCAGAGTCATCATGGATTGATGAAGAGGAAATCATGCTTGACTAATCTTCTGGAATTTTTTGAGGATGTAACTCTGAAGATGGACGAGGGAGATCCAGTAAATGTAGTGTACCTGGACTTTCAGAAAGCTTTTGATAAAGTCCCACATAGGAGGCTAGTGAGCAAAATTAGGGCGCATGGTATTGGGGGCAAAGTACTAACTTGGATTGAAAGTTGGTTGGCTGATAGGAAACAAAGAGTAGTGATAAACATTTTGGAATGGCAGGCAGTGACCAGTGGGGTACTACAGCTTTTTACAATATCTGTTAATGATATAGAAGATGGTATTAGTAATAACATTAGCAAATTTGCTGATGATACTCAGCTGGGTGGCAGGGTGAAATGTGATGAGGATGTTAGGAGATTACAGGGTGACCTGGACAAGTTAGGCGAGTGGTCAGATGCATGGCAGATGCAGTTTAATGTGGATAAATGTATGGTTATCCACTTTGGTGGCAAGAACAGGAAGGCAGATTACCTAAATTGATTCCATTGAGGTAGTAAAGGGGCAGTACAGAGAGATCTGGATGTTCTTGTACACCAGTCAATGAAGGTAAGCATGCAGGTACAGCAGATAGTGAAGAAGGCTAATAGCATTCTGGCCTTCATAACAAGAGGGATTGAGTATAGAAGCAAAGAGGTTCTTCTGCAGCTGTACAGGGCCCTGGTGAGACCACACCTGGAGTACTGTGTGCAATTCTGGTCTCCAAATTTGAGGAAAGACATTCTGGCTATTGAAGGAGTGCAGCTTAGGTTCACGAGGTCAATTCCTGGAATGGCGGGATTACCTTACGCTGAAAGACTGGAGAGACTGGGCTTGTATACCCTTGAGTTTAGAAGACTGAGAGGGGATCTGATTGAGACATATAAGATTATTAAAGGATTGGACACTCTGGAGGCAGGAAATATGTTTCCGCTGATGGGTGAGTGCCGAACCAGAGGACACAGCTTAAAAATACGGGGTAGACCATTTAGGACAGAGATCAGGAGAAACTTCTTCACCCAGAGTGTGGTAGCTGTGTGGAATGCTCTGCCCCAGAGGGCAGTGGAGGCCCAGTCTCTGGATTCATTTAAGAAAGAGTTGGATAGAGCTCTCAAGAATTGTGGAATCAAGGGTTATGAAAATTAGGCAGGAACAGGATACTGATTAACGATGATCAGCCATGATCGTACTGAATGGTGGTGCAGGCTCGAAGGGCAGAATGGCCTACTCCTACACCTATTGTCTATTGTCATTTTAACAAGTTAAAACAAACATCTTTATTAGAACTGCATTACAATCATCTTGGCTGTCCCTATCCATATCTTTTCATTATTAAAAACATGACTTTTGAAAAACAATCAAGTATATTAGACAACTGCCCTGGCCTCAAACCTCAGTTCAAATTCTAACCAGATTAAAAAGATTAAAGTTAGGCTTCTAGCTTTGCTGGTATGACACTAAATACACAGTGGGTAATTCTCAATTCCAACAGATATCCAACTCAGTGCTCTTTACCTAGTGTTCTCACTCACCATTGTAAGGCGGAGGTGGGGAATGAAAAATTGTCAAACTGGTGCAGAGTGGGTCATCAATCCAAGGTTGAAACAAGAGTGCAGTAAATTTTAATCTGTATCACTCTGTGCAATACCCAACGTGCAAATGCTTAATCTGTACAGTGTGACCCAAAATAGGAAGCACTCTCGTTCTGAACTAACATTACTCAGTTTGAAGAGCAAAGTAATGAAATTAATTTAGGCCAGCCAGTTTTGAAGTAGAACCATGCTAAGGTTGTGGTATTGGTATGGTGAAACCATTTCCTCCCCTCAAATGCATTATGTCAAATATGTTCCCACATTAAAATCAAGAGAGGAAGCAAAAATGGCATGCTTTGCAGCCTTGGTTCTTACAAACTTGCAAAAAGATATTTTTAGACGTTGCAACAAAATTTGTTTCAATTTTTAGAATCTCTCCATTTAACGTGCTGAGAAATCTTCCTGACAAGTCAACAATTATTCAGCTAAAAGAGGGAGTTTGCTTGTAAAGAGCCATTTTTCTTTGCATACATTACAAATACCTCTACAGGGAGGTAACTTATTGTAAACCATGTTAAAAAGAAAGTTGAATCATTTCCTGATAAATTGCTTTTGAAATACTGGTTTAACAAATTCATTCACAGTCAAGATTACTCTCTATGTTCCTTTGGCCTTCCTGATTAGATTATTTACAGTGTGGAAACAGGCCTTTCAGCCCAACAAGTCCATATCGACCCTCCGAAGAGCAACCCACCTAGACTTATTCCCCTATATTTACCCCTTCACCTAACACTATGGGCAATTTAGCATGGCCAATTCACCTAACCTGCACATTTTTGGACTGTGGGAGGAAACCGGAGCACCCGGAGGAAACCCACACAGACACGGGGAGAATGTGCAAAACTCCACACAGACAGGAATTGAACCCGGGTGTCTGGCATTGTGAGGCAGCAGTGCTAACTGCGGTGCCACCGTGCCACCAACTGCTCTCTTTTCACACACCGGTGGCTGTCTTTATATTTTTGTACCAAGGATAGATTTAAGGAAAGTCAAGTGTGATGGGATGTACTACATTGGAGCATCAAGCAAAAAGTAGCAATTTAGAATGGCCACTTTTCGGTCACAAGATACTTCTTCAATTCTAATATGTGACTGAATAACTAACCAGCTGCGCATTCTGTAATCTGAAGGGGAAAACTCTATGGATTTTCCAGACCGCTCCATGCATTTAACTTCTGAGTTCTGTATTATAGTGGCTACCATGAATAGTGCATCCAAATTTCTGGAATGTCAAGAATGAGAGCTCCAAGTTATATTCAGTTGCATCATCTGGGCTACAGAAGTGAAACAGCCAGAAAATTGTGAAGCCACTAAGCACACAGTTACAAAAACAGTTGTAAAGGGAAATTCCAAAGTCTTCTACAGGCATATAAACAGTAAGACAGTAGTTAAAAGGAGGAAGGAACTGATCAGAGAGTAAAGAAAGGGAATATATACATGGAGGCAGGGAGCATGTTTGAGGTATTAAATGAACATTTTGCATCAGTCTTTACCAAATAGAGAGAGATGCTACCAAGGCCACGGTGACAGAAAGGGGCAGTCAGTCAATAATAGAGTTCAAAATTTATTTGATTGAAGTGTTGGATAGGCTGTTTGTCCTCAAAATTGACAAGGCACCAGGACCAGATGAGATGCATTCAAGGATGCTGAGAGAAGGTTGAAGTTTCCTGGACTCAGGGGAAGTGCCAGAATTCTGGAGAACTGCAAACATTATGACCTTGTTCAAATAAAATTATAAAGATCATCCCAGCATTAGCATACCAGTTAGTTTAACTTTGTTACTGGGATAACTTCTAGGAAAAATTAGTCGTCAGTTAGAAGAATGTACAAATGGTCTAACGGAGAAATCGTACATAACAAAGGGTGTCAAGTGGAAAATCAGAATTGGATAAATCTACAATTGGTTTAGCAAATGTGGTAAACAAACCAATCAAAATCAACAGTGAAGATGCAGAGTAGGGCTTGATTAGATCTCGATCAAATAAATGATAAAGTAAAATTTCTTGCATTAAAAATATTTACAATTTTAAAAACAGCTGAAGCCACGGATGAATCCTGTTTGGTTCCGATTATGCCTCAAACTTAAAAGCATTTCATTTGTCTCACAAACATAGTCAAAGCCTTGTCTTCATAGTAAATATGGATGACAATGGAAGAGATCATTAAAAGATGAGTGAAAACCAAACATCTTGTGTGTATATAACGTTGCATTAATGGGCTATACAATCCATCTTTCCCATCTTCTTCCAAGGTAGTTCTGTCATATTGTAGAGCAGATGGTCCTAATGGAACATTGTAGCTTCAGTAACTGGTTCACCTATTGTTTGCCCTCTCCTGCTCCAAAAAAAGAACAAAATACCTTTCCAGCTGCACTTTTTATTCAATTTTTCCAATTAGCTCGGATAATACAGAATGATCTTTACTTTCTGCAAACTCAGCTGTCCAAATAAACAAATCCCAGGAGCTGATATTGTCTTTCAAGGTTACACAATAAAATGTTGTAAACTTAAATTTAATTTCAAAGAACCTAAAATTGGAGAAGCCGCCTGCAAGACAAGCTCCTATGCTTTATTTGATGAGAGTAGTAACAGCTGGCAAAAAGTAAGTGACTGTAAATCAATTCAGAAACAAGAAAGAGGTAATTACATCTGTAAAAACATTGCAACAATGGGGTTCCATTTAGCTGTCAGATCCTGTTGTTGCCTCAAGTATTTTGTTCCTGCAATGGGTTAAAAATGCCCTTGTTATTTACAACATAGACAAGCAGGAGGCTGGAAGAACACAGCGAGCCAGGCAGCATTTGGAGGTAGAGAAGTCAACGTTTCGGGTGTAACTTTTAGGTGAACACAGTATTGCTTGGTTGGTCTACGGGAGGAATTAATCTGGTTGGTAGCTGGAAGGAAGGGTTGATAGGAGGAATGGAAGGGAGGGGGACGGGGTGTGGGGAGAAACTTATTTAAAATTGGAGAATTCAATGTTGAGTCTTCCAGGCTGTAGGCTGCTACAGCACCCTCAGACTTGTTATTTACATTTGCACAGTAGTCCTGTACAGTGTACAAGGCAACAGTGAGGACTGCAGATACTGGAAACCAAAGATTAGAGTGGTGCTGGAAAAGCACATTAGGTCAGGCAGCAGAGGAGCTGGAAAATTGAGCAAAAGCCCTTCAATCAGGAATGCAGAAAGAGAGCCTCCAGTGTGTCAGGAGGACAGTGCTGAGCTGGAAGGTTTGAACTGAGGTAAGGTTTGGGGTGGGGTGGAGGTGGAGAGGAAATGAGGAAACTGGTGAAGTCCACATTGATGCCCTGGGTTGAGGTGTTCCGAGGCGGAAGATGAGGCGTTCTTCCTTCTGGTGTCGGGTGGTGAGGGAGCGGCGGTGGAGGCGGCCCAGGACCTGCATGTCCTCGGCAGAGTGGGAGGGGGAGTTGAAACGTTGGGCCACAGGGCGGTGGGGTTGATTGATGCGGGTGTCCCAGAGATGTTCCCTAAAGTGCTTTGCAAGGCGGCATCTAGTCTCCCCAATGTAGAGGAGACCGCATCAGGAGCAACGGATGCAATAAATGAAATTGGTGAATGTGCAGGTAAAACTTTGATGGATGTGGAAGGCTTCTCTGGGGCGTTGGATGGAGGTGGGGGGGGGTGGAAACAATGGGTCGGCCGGGGTGGTCAGGCTTGTGGATCTTGGAAAGGAGGTAGAATCGGGTGGTGCAGGGTTCCGTGACGACGAGGTTGGAAGACGTACAATTCCAGTGTATTGTTTATGTTGCTTTCTCCTCATTGGAAAGATGATACCCCTTTTATATATACTTTCTGATAATTCTTTTAGTAGTAAAGAATACTTCTGCAATATAAAATGCACTTATCTTTTGCTTATAGGCCACGAACATGGCACTGCCTAATCAAAATAACATTTCTCAAACGCATTCAACATTAGTACAACATTGACAATTACCTGGCACCTTAAACTCCACCTTTATTCAAACCATTATCCTGTCTTTAGTTCTCACCTCCTTCATTAGTGGCTGTTTCTCAGCCAACGGGCTGAAGGGGAAAAACAGTAATAATGCTGGGCCTTTCTTCAGTTCATTGTTGAGGAGAAGGCTCTTGCTTCCATGTGGTCGTAACCAGTACATAAAGGTCTCACGGTTCTCAAAAGCCCAGCTGTAGATATTTACTGCTGTGACGTTTAAAACCTCACGGGGAAAGATCTATAATAGGAGAATAAACCAAAGTTTCAGGATGTTTTGACTGTTACATTACAAAAAGGAAAAACTCAAATGGCCAAAAATATAGTTTAAAAAAAAAAGTTGACAACATACTTCCTTGCAATGCAAAGAGGATTTATATTTATACTGCATTTCTGTTTTATGTCATCTCTTTGGTCTCCCATGCCACAATCAGATCCTCAGCTGTTTAATCTCCATTTTCCATCAAAGCTTAGCCTAAAAGCAGGTATGGTACAAAAGGCCACAGTAGGAAGCTCCCCTCCAGTGTTTCCAGACTCTCAAAGAGGGTAACATACCCCAACTCACTTTGCAAGTAAATCTACATTCTACCAATAAGTCACCATGTACGAGAGACAAACTCTATTGGAAAGACATCAATTTTCTAACCTAATCCATCAAAACAGGTTGTTTGACATGAATAGTCCAAATTGCTGTTCATCCTTTATGTGATAGTATGCCTAATCTTGTGTTTCCAATGTTTCTTTTCTTTCAATATCTACCTAATCTCTCTCCTTTACTCTTTCATCCCCCATTAATTTGGAAGGGAGTGGCCTTTTCAGTCGTTTCAGAGGACAATTAACAGTCAACCACACTGCTGTGTAGTGGGAGGTCACATGCAGACCAGGTAACGAAAGCATATTTACTTCTCGAAAGGGTATTAGTGAACGAAATAGGCTCTTACGACAACTGATAACAGTCTCATGGTCACCATTACTAGGACTAGCTTTTACTCAAGTAATTCACCAGCTATCTGAGCAGGGTTTGAACTCGTATCCTCAAAGCATTACTTCTGGATTCATAGTAGAGTGATATTACTACTAGCTGACCATATTCACCCATTCTAAAATGTTGCTACAAGCTCCTCTTTTATTTAGTCATAACTAATCTTAGAAAGTTTTCAAAGCAAGATATGACACCCTACTCCTACAGAATTACACCTATAAAGTATATAGAGTCATAGAGACGCACAGCATGGAAACAGACCCTTCAGTCCAACTCGTCCATGCCAACCAGATATCCCAACCCAATTGGGCGGCACGGTGGCACTGCAGTTAGCATTGTTGCCTCAGTGCCAGGGACCAGGTTAATTCCTACCTCAGGCAACTGTGTGTGGAGTTTGCACATTCTCCCAGTGTCTGAGTGGATTTCCTCTGGGTGCTCCGGTTTCCTCCCATAGTCCAAAGATGTGTAGGTTAGGTGAAGGGGTAAATGTAGGGGAATGGGTCTGGATGGGTTGCTCTTCGGAAGGTCGGTGTGGACTTGTTGGGCCGAAGGACCTGTTTCCACACTAAGTAAGTCTATCTATCTAGTCCCAACTGCCAGCACCCGACGCATATCCCTCCAAACCCTTCCTATTCGTATACCCATCCAGATGCCTTTTAAATGTTGCAGTTGTACTAGCCTCCACCACTTCCTCTGGAAGCTCATTCCATACACGTACCACCCTCTGCGCGAAAAAGTTGCCCCTTAAGTCTCTTTTATATCTTTCCCCTTTCACCCTAAATCTATGCCCTCTAATTCTGGACTCCCCCCAACCCAGGGAAAAGACTTTGCCTATTTATCCTATCCATACCCTCATGATCTTAAAAACCTCTATAGGGTAACCCCTCAGCCTCTGACACTCTGGGGAAAAACAGCCCTAGTCCATTCAAGCTCTCCGTATAGCTCAAACCCTGGCAACATCTTTGTAAGTCTTTTCTGAACACTTTCACATTTTGCAACATCTTTCTGATAGGAAGGAGACCAGAATTGCTCGCAATATTCCAAGTGGCCTAACAAATATAAAGTAATTTTTTAAGAAACCGAAGACTGTCTGTAAGTTATCACTTACTATGGAAGAGTTGAAATGTCTATGCATATAAATTGTTCCAGGACTGGTTACAGATATCCTTTCTGCCACCTGTTTGCTGGTTATCACACCAAAACGAATGGTTCCTTGATAATCTGAAATCACAAGAATGCTCTATTTAAACAGATCTCAAAAATCCATTCAACAGCGTCTTAGGATTAGAAGATCCAATGTAATAGAACAATACTAGCTACAATGGATAGTTTAGAGGACTACTGTTTTTAACGTGCTGGTTCAGCTTGTCGGAATTTAATCCTGAAAAAAATGTATTTGGGAGGACTAAAAGGCAAGAAAATACACTTTGAATGGTAAGGACCCTCGGAAATAGAGGTGATCAGAGGGACCATGGTACACATGCCCATGGATCTTGAAGACAATTGAAGCTTATGGATACTTGTTTTTATTAGTCAAAGCAATGAAGAGAAAAGCAAGGTGGCTATGATGGAGCAGTATATAATGTTAGTTAGGTTACAATTGGAGTATTGTACACAGTTCTGAGCATCACACTACAGGAAGGATGTGATTACACTAGAGCTGGTGTAGAAGAGATTCACCAGAATGCAGGCTCTGTTGGAGGGTTTCAGCTATGAATGGAGACTAAATATGTTGGGGTTGTCTTCCTTCGAGCAGAGAGGGCTGAAGGAGGTTCTGATTGAGATGTACATAGTTCTGAAGGGCATTGGCATGATGGGTAGGGAGAACCTTTTCCTTTTCATAGAGGGAAAAGGGCAGAGTTTTGAGATAAGGAGCAGATGGTTCAGAGGGGCTTTAAAGAAAAGAAATTTCACCCATGGGAATTGCATATCTGGAACTCACCTGTCTGAAAAGGTGATATGGGCAGGAGCCAACAAGCAAGTTTACAACCAGTTAGATGAATATCTGAAACACCACAGCATACAAGGCTGTGAGGACTGCAGATGCTGGAAACCAGAGCTTAGAGTGGTGCTGGAAAAGCACAGCGGGTCAGGCAGCATCCGAGGAGAGGTGATAGGTCAGAGGGGAGGGTGGAGCGGATTAGGTGGGAAGGGAGATTGGCAGGTAGGACAGGTCATGGGGACAGTGCTGAAAAAAATACAAGGCTACAAGACAAGTGCTGGAGAATGGGATGAGAATGGCATGCCTGGCATGCCCACAGACACAATGGGTCAAAAGGACTTCTTTCCATGTTGTAAAAGTTCTAGAACGCTTTAAAAGAAAAGAAAAACACACAACCCAAAACCTTGAAAAAGAGTAGTTATAGAAAGCTAATGAGATTTTATGCACATCACCTATCCTCAAGAAAAATAATAATCAAAATCAATAAAGATACTTAAAATTGCAATTTTAAATACTAATCAAGCAACTTTATTGTCACATCAGAAAGCCACTTCTATTTGTCTAAATAAAATATTCTCTGGTACCATAGCATAATTTTAACAAAATATCTTAACAGGGATTTTCAACAATAAAACCAGACATTTAGCCATCATTAATTGGCAGTACTTAAACAGAGTCCAATTAGCATAATGAGACATTAAGCATAATGGCTTATAAACTCAAATGACCTCAGTGTAATTCTGGCTGACATGACATTTTAGACATTAGCACCAAGTATTCATAAAAGGAACTTGCAAATTCCATGCACATCCACTGCCGCTTGTAATGCTCTGTTTAAACTAGAATAGAGGATGCGTGGACATGTCTGTTCAATTGATGTCTATCTGAACTGAACCACAAGTATAATGGAATTAAACACATGCAGTCATTGAAAAGTTTGCTGTACTGTGGAAAAGTGAATAAGCTCTCAACTTCAACAGAGTATTGCTAGCATGTAGAGGCAAGTCGAGAGTTCAATTTGTCTGAACTCACAATCAAAATGACAGCTGTGTTTAAAATTGGTAACTATATTATTCTCTGCAGTGACAAGGTAATCTTCAAAAACACCCCATATTCAGTCAATGCATTTCATTGATGATGCAAATGTGTGATCAAATTCCGTTTAAGTAAGCAGTTCAAAATAATTCAAATAGTTAACATTACTTTTCAGCCTTCTTCCCCACATTCCAAGGTGTTAAATAGAAAAGATCAACAACCATGCATATTCCTTTCACAAAGGTACAAGTATTACCAGAAATTAAGCTCAGAAGAAAACATAGACTTTCCACATAGAAGTAAACACACCAATGACTTTATTAGTAAAAATGGTGTCTCAAATAAATAACACGCTTCAAATGTTTTTTTAAAGATTACTTACAGTGTGGTAACAGACCCTTCAACCCTCCGAAGAGCAACCCACCCAGACCCATTCCCCTAACATTTACCCCTTCACCTAACACAACGGGCAATTTAGCATGGCCAATTCACCTAACCTGCACATTTTTGGACTCTGGAAGGAAACTGGAGCACCCGAAGGAAACATGGGGAGAATATGCAAACTCCACACAGACGGTTGCCTGAGGCAGGAACTGAACCCAGGTCTGTGGCGCTGTGAGGCAGCAGTGCTAACCACTGTGCCACCGTATGTTAAAGCACGCTGATATTTCAACCTTAAATCAACCCAATGTGGCCAGAAAAGCATATTATTTTGTCCTTTCACAATTCTGAAGATGGAAAATCACATTTATCCCCAAAACAACAGCAAAATATTTTTGGCTCCCTTCAAATAGACTTAACTCTTTACATTTGTGGGATTATATTTTTAAATTATAATATTTTCCCTCTACCTCAATATGAATTTATCTTTACAATCCTCTATTTCAATTTCTGATTGTCTTGCCTATTGCTTGACAGTACTTCCTTCTGAGAAGGCACGATGGGACCACTATGTCCCGAGTTATGCAAGCGGTTGTGTTATTAGCGTTGTTGTTTTCTAGCTTTTCTTTCCCATTTTTCTGAAGGTGTTAAATTTTCTTTTGGCACCTTGCCCAAGATTCTGAGTAACAACATTCACCATTTAGATTTGCAAATGAAGACGGAGGAGAACCTGAACTCTCTCCAGTGTGCACGTTCTGCAGCAAGATCGTAAAATAGTGGTCAAAAGCACAAGCCCATACATTTTAAACAAGGTGACAAGACCAACTGTCTGGCATCAAATAATACCACAGCAGAATTAGTTAAGTTGTCACAAATCAGGAACTGAAGTCAAATGTTCTATTACAGAATCACAAGACTGCTGTGGCACAGGAGTTCAGTCAGCCCATCGTGCCTGTACTGGCTTGTTAAATGATCAATCCTAACCTTCTGCTTTCCCCCGCCATACTCTAGCACACTATTTCTATCTAAATAATTATCTCCTGCCTTCTGGAATGGCTAACTGAACCTGCCTCCACTAAATTTTCAGGGAGTGCATTCCAAAACTCAACTACTCTCAGACTGGAAAAAGTCTTTTCTAACTTCACTCTTGCTTCTTTTGCAGATCATTTTAAATCAATGTCACTTATTCCTTTCACTAGCTGCAACAGTTTCTCCCCATCTACTCTAGGATATAGTGAGAACTGTAGATACTGGAGATGATGGGCGGCACAGTGGCACAGTGGTTAGCACTGCTGCCTCGCAGCGCCAGAGACCCGGGTTCAATGGCCGAAGGGCCTGTTTCCACACTGTAATCTAATCTAAAAAAAAAATCTAAAAAAAAATCTAAAAAAATGATGAAAGGTTCCAACCTGAAATGTCAATTCCCCTTCTCCTCTGATGCTGTTTGACCTGCTATGCTTTTTCCACTTTCCCTCTTTATTCACCCTATCTACTCGACCAAGCCCACTCTTTGTTCAAAATATCTATCAGAACTCCTCTTATCCTTCTTCTCTCCAAAGAGAATAGTCCCAACATGTTCAATATGTTCTTCTGGAGTTCCACACCGTCCTATCACAGTTTGCAATTCTTCCAACTTTAGTGTATTCTTGCACCAGGAATTTGATCATAACATTTCAGGAAAATCAATGATCTCAATATCAACCCAGAGAAAACACCACTACAACCTTCTTCCAGCCCAAAAACTATCAATTGATAATTACTCCCCGTTTCCTATCACTCAGCCAATTTTCAATCCATATTGCTTCGGACTCGCTTATTTCACGCCTGAAACCTTCCTTGTGGTCTGTTCTATGGCACCATACTAAATGCCTTCCAGGGAATCCATGTATACCACATCAACGTTACCCTCACCGACCCTTCCTGTTATTTCTTCAAAACGTCCCACAAGTTAGTTGAACATTATTGCCTAGTCAACTCACGTTTTTTTCCACATAATTACTAATTCTATCCCAAATGAATGCATCTAGAAGCTCTCTCAGTTAAACGGATTGATCTGTAAATGCTAGGCTTATCCTTACAAATCTTGTTGAACAAGGCCATAATATTTGCCATTTTCCTGTCCTTTAACACCTCTGCCAAGTCTAGGGAAGTGCTAATGCTCCTGCAATTTCAATTCTCACTTCCTTCAAAATCCTTAAGTGTATTTCATCCGGTCCCACTGCCTTGTCAATTTTTAGGACTAACAGCCGATCCAATACTTCTGCCCTATTAATTTTGAACCCTTCTCATGACTTAGTTCCCTCACATGTCATCAGGTCCTGGGTAGCAGCACTCTCTATAATTAGTAAAGACAGATGCAAAGTATTAATTTAACAGCTCGGCCAATGATCCTTCCTCCTCGTGTAAATCCTCTTTTAAGTCCATAATCAGCCCTATGCCTCCTTTTACTATTTACGTGGCCATGGAAAACCATAGGACACCTCCTTACACTGGGTGCCAGTCCCCGCATTATTCCTCTTTGCTTCTCATTAGTTTTTGCAACTCCCCTCTGAATCTTCAATATATCTCTTTATCCTCAATTTTCTCTTTTAATCTGACACTTGTAATACGCACACTTTTTCTTCATCTGATTTTCTCTCCTTTGCCATCCAGGATACTCTGGATTTGTTTAAGTCGCTAAAACTGTCCTAGCTTTCTGATTTGAGGGAATATAATTGGGCTGTATCAAAATGACCTTCATTTTGAAAGCAGGCCACTGTTCAGTTACTAATTTCATGTAAACCCCTCATTCCAGTCAAACCTGCCCAGCTCTGTTGAATTCAACTTTCCACTAATTTAGTTTTCTCACTCTGAACTGTTGCATGTCACTTGCCACCATCATCCAGAATCTTACAATACAAGGATCACTCCTAAACATTTCCCATATGACATCTGATCCACTTGGTCGACCTCATTTCCAAGAACCAGGCTCAAAAATGTATCCTTTCGTGTTGGACTGGAAACATACTGTTGAAGGAAGCTTTCCTACACTTTTATGAAGGTGTAGTGTACTGTACCTTTAAGAGAATGAAGAACTTAGAGGCACACAGAGTGCTGGAGAATTTACAATGTAACATGTGGTCCACCATCTAGAGTAGCTGATTGCCTGGATACAAAAACAAATTCGAATGCAGCCAATCAGTTGAAATTATACCCCCAAAAACACCGAATCCAATCAAGTTTGAATTTAGTATACTGACAATATTAAAAGCTAAATGACACAATCTGATGCTTTGGAGTAGAAGGCTGGGAAAACTTGAACGGTTGAAAGAGAACTGCCAAGCCACCAGCATGTACAAACTGCCCAAAATACAGCTCTCTTAAAAAGGTACCTTATCTATCAATGACCTGTGAAACAGAAATCCCTAAGTAAATCTACAGAGGAAGATACAAAGGGAAGATTCGACAGCTGCCTGGCTTTGAAATTTGAATTTATGGTAAATCTTACTTGGGGGTTTTTAAATCGGACTAGTATTATAGAAGGGAAAGTAAAAGATAGGTTGGAGGAAGGAGTTGCAAATAGTTGTTAGTTAAGTATTCTCTGTTATACTTTAAGAAATAAATTTGTTCATTTTTACTTTAAATAGTTCTTGTCCTCTCGAACTTTGACAGATTACTGCATGGGATAAATCTTTGCTGTATTGCTGGTTTAAATTAAGCAGAGGGGTTTACCCATTTCATATCAACACACAATCAAAGAACACTTGTCCTTTGCAGCCATGTAGGCTACAAGTATTCCAGTCTATGTTTGTATAATTGGAAGTTTCACATTATAACTTTGGCATTTTTCCATTACTTCCCTGCAGATTTGTGCTTCTGCATCCTTTCCACTAGTTGATGATCAATAGACTGCACACAGTAATGCAACTGCACTCCTTTTGTTAGGTTAGTTCAAGCCAAATTTAAGTATTTGCCAGAAACCTCCAAGACACCCTCTTTCTGCAGCACTGCAATGCAATTTTATTAGTTTGGTGTAGCATTGTACTGACCAATGCCCCTACTCAGGTTAGCAAGAGGAAACTGCACCAAAATTAGAGAATCCAATATCCAGCTTTCAACCCAAAACAGCAATTCAGTTTCAAAGATATGCAGTTGAAATATTAATTTCTACACCCTCACACACTGATTTCAATTAGTGTTTGCTCCACTTCTAAACGATAGAATCTCATCACTTTTCAATTGATTTTTCTGCTTCACATGGCAATGAAATAATCATTTCACCTGCAAACTGAATAAATTGAAAGGTCATAAAACCGAATATAGCTCCAGCTCAAAAGTAAAATATAAAGTGAGCAAGTGTACAGAAACTGGAAGTGATAGCTGATAACAGCCAAAAACAGAAGTGAAGCTTGGGGGAAGAGGTCCTATCTATACTCGCATATGTGAAAAGGAGGAACCTCAGGTTGACAATATTAGGTTAGCACAATGTTTTGAAGACATTAATGTCCTCTGATAACTTACCAGTTAGCTGAAGACGTTAAGGAACAGAATACTAATTTCACTTAAATGCAATCAACATTTGATGCATTTAATCAAATTAAAATGTATATTTTTTCCCCTTATGGATAGCAAAAAAAAAGAGCAAAGTGTCAAAAGTCAAACTGATGGGCAACATTTGTTCCATGTGTCAGATTTTCTGGCACACATTATTGCAGCAAAACAGGTGGGAGAAAAGGAACATGCTGCAAATGTTTTCGCAAATACCATCAGCCTAAACAAATAAAAATTAAGGCACTGATTTTGAATGATTGTCTAAATGCCGAAAACAAGTAACACCTCAACTGAGCAAAGAAATAGTAAGCCTTTCTCTTACTGATATTACATTTGTCATATTAGTGCAAGACAAGTAATTCTGAGAAGGATTTCACAGAAATGTCTTCAAGGCAGAAATTGATAAATTCTTGATGTCACAAGGAATTAAGGGCTACAGGGAGAATGCGGGTAAGTGGAGGTGAAATGTCCATCAGCCATGATTGAATGGCGGAGTGGACTCGATGGGCCGAATGGCCTTATTTCCGCTCCTATGTCTTATGGTGGGTCGAAGGGCCTGTTCCTGTGCTGTACTACTCTAAGAATAACCTTTGTCGCTCTTAATTAATTAAATTACTGATGGAAAATCTAGCCTTACTTTTAAACAGTGAGCACTGACTATGGAGTTAAAATTGCACAGGAGCAAAAACTTGCTACAACTTCCTTGAACATTTTCAATGGATGCAAAGAAAAATCCAATAATCAGCATTAACTAATATGCCAGCAATACTGAGGTTACATTTTGGTTTAGCCTTAAAACATCATTCTCAGAATCTTAATACCACTTCAGTTAAGATTGCATGCTACAGACATTCCATATTACAACTGGGTTGTAGCTGCTCAAAAACAGAACAGGCAGCATCCTTTTTATAACAGTCAAAATATTCATTTTTTTTTAAGAAAGGTGCATAAGATTAAAAACATGGGAAAGGATGGTCATGCATGTTATCGGTCAAATATCATCTCCTCATTGCAAACTTCGATGAGATTATCAAATAATTTAGAATGCTCTTTATCAGATAACAAATTGGAACCACATATCACATAATTTACTTTGGACATAGATCAAGTAAATGTGAGTGTTCTTGTGCATGAAACACAAAACACGAGCATGCAGGTGTAGCAGGAAATGAAGACAGCAGATAGAATTTTGACCATCGTTGCTTGAAGGTTGGAGTTCAAAAGTAGGGAAGCCTTGTTACAACTTACAGCATGTTGGTGAGGCCACACTTGGAGTGCTGTGTACATTTGTGGCCCCCATACATAAAGAGGTGGTGGTATATACTGGCATTGGATGCAGTTCACAAGACATACACAAGGCTGGCTGGCTTATTGAGAATGCTTAAACGGGTTGGGCCTTCGTTCATTAGACATGCTGAACATACGAGATTCTGAGGGTGCTCCACTATTGGGGGAATCTCAAACCAGGCAAAGTCACAGAATAAAGAGATACCCGGCAAAACTGCGATGCAAAGGAGTGTCTTCTCTGAGAAAGTAATAAATGCTGAAAATTCTGTGCCACAGAGAGTTGTGAAGGCTAGATCTAAAGAGAAGTAGATAAATAGAGTTGTGAAATATCAGGAAGTCGACAGCTATGCTCAGCTGGCACATGGGAGGAGTTGAGGCCTAGGAAAGATCAGTCATGATCTTGCTGAATGGCAGGGCAGGCTTGAAAGTTGAATGGCCTAATCCTGTTTCTATTTCTTATGTTCTTACGCAAGAGCTGCAGTATTCAAAAGCTAATGAGGAATCTCACCTCGTTTTAGTGCATGCAATGCAGAGACATAGAGTGTCAGGTAACCCGGAGGCTGTGGTGAGGAGTTAAACTCGAAATATCCAAGAACACCTGGCTGAGTTGGGGGAAAAAAAAAGACAAAAATTAACAAGTTATCTCAAGAACGTTGAGAATGTTTCAGCAACTTTCACATGTTGACAAAACCTCTACCCAAAACTCCTGATACAATGTTAATTGTACAACTGTGTATCATTTATTTCTGTTGAAGTCAAATTATTCACTCAGAGGGTGTCCCAGAACACATACTCCTGTATAAAATGCTGTCACGATTAACACAACACTCAAATGACCCTCCCTACACAACAATAACTCGTTGGATGAAGCTACATTATATAAACAAGAATTGCTAATAACTCTTTCATTATACTAAAGCATTATTTCTAATTGGGCTAGTTTACCTTCACATACTAGTCAGAAAGCTTACTTAGATTAAAAAAAGGGATTTTCAGGCATAAAAGCATACAATTGTAGAGCACATCTTAACATCCAAAGATCAAGCACACAGAACTTGATCAGTTAATTAGAACAGACCATTTCAAAAGTTGCTTACAAAGCAAAAGTTACTAATGTGCAACACCACAGATGGCTTCACTTACAAATTTCAATGTGGAAAACATATGCAACAATCTTGTCTTATTCATAATCTTGTTGGAAAGTACATGCTGCTATTTCCAAACTAATTCTATACAGTTGGGCAGAAGGTGTTAATCACAAACAAGTGTTCATGGAGAGATAGACCCCCAACTACACCAGATTACTTCTGACCCCTTTCAAGACAGGATCCCCTCTTTCCTTTTGACTCTTACAAGTGTACACAGGCAATCTCGGAGATCAATTCTTTACCTGTGCAGTTATGAGTTTGCTTTAAAGATGGGAATCAATGATGCATGGAGCCAGTGATTGAATCATGCTGTAAAGTGCACCCAGTGCACTGAAACCAAGATGAGCACAGTGGCTCTTGCCTGGGATCCAGCCACACTGCAGCAGCAGGATTCTTGGAGATCAAGGAATCCCAACTGCCAGCAGGCTGGTCTGATCAGGCATGCGCAAGAGTGTGTTGCTGGAAAAGCACAGCAAGTTAGGCAGCATCAAAGGAGCAGGAGAATCGACATTTCGGGTCAGAGTCCTTCAAATGGAATGCGCATCAAGTTTGGCAGCTACATGGTGCAGTTGGGAGAACCTGGAAGAAGGGTCTAATGTTTGTGGTTATGTCCTGAATCTGGACCTTCTAGCCCAGAGTTCAAGTCCCACATCAGAAGGTATATCATATCATGTCTAAACAGACTGAAAGTAAGACAAAAAAGGGGAGAAATATAACTAGTGCTAACAATTGCAGCATCTAAAAAGTTATTTGATGGGTTCAATCATTCCAGCAACCACAAAGCATAAAGTGATAAGAATGAGAAAAAGCAGGACACTGGAAATCTAAAGTAAAAGCAAAAACTGCTGGAAATACTCAGCAGGTTCTGATGAAAGATCGTAGGCTTGAGTTGTGAGGCTTAAGGGGAGATCTAATAGAAACGTACAAGATAATACATGGCTTGGAGAGGGTGGACGCTAGGAAATTGTTTCAGTTAGGCGAGGAGACTAGGACCCATGGACACAGGCTTAGAATTAGAGGGGGTAAATTCAGAACAAAAATGCGGAGACATTTCTTCAGCCAGAGAGTGTGGCAATGAATTCCACAGGCCCACCAGAGTGCAGTGGAGGCTGGGACGCTAAATGCCTTCAAGGCAGAAATTGATAAATTCTTGATGTCACAAGGAATTAAGGGCTACGGGGAGAATGCGAGTAAGTGGAGTTGAAATGCTCATCAGCCATGATTGAATGGCGGAGTGGACTCGATGGGCCGAATGGCCTTACTTCCGTTCCTATGTCTTATGGTAAACGTTAATGTTATTTTCCTCCACAGGACTGAAGGATCTGTTTCCGTGCTGCACATTCCTAAAACTGACTGTTAAGCTGTTCGGCATTTCCCAGGAAAATATGTAATCACATAGCCAGGAAAATAAAATGAGGATCACATAAGTGCCTTCAGCCTGAGTATTAAAAACAAAAATGAAATTCTCAATTAGTGGAATCACCTCATTCCACCTCCACTCCAGTGAAGCTCACCTCACTCCTCTGTAAATTTTTTTAAAAATCAGAAACATTTATTTTAATTTTCTATAATTAGCAAACAGAAAATAAAATTACACTCAGAAAAGTTACACCACTTGGCAGAAAAGAGGGAATTCTGCCATATTCTCATTAGGGAAGGAATTTGACCACATACTGTTACAAAAATAATTACACATAGCCATCATATTTACCTTGGACCTAAATCCTAAACTTATTTTTATATTAAGCACAGGACACCAGCAGAGTAGGACTCAAGACCAGACCTGCAACCTAAATGCTCTTTCTACATGAGCAGCATGTGCTCTACACCTTTGAACAGCAGCCATTAAAGAAGTCTCCAGTTACAAGGACGCGTCACTAACTTACTATCAACACAACAGTAAAAACAGCAAAAACTGGAATCACTCAGCAGGTCAGGCAACAATAGTGAAGGGGACAGGGGTGTTAAAACAGCCATGCTAAGAGATACAACACCTCTCTCTCTCCCCAAATGCTGCTTGACTGGTTGAGCATTTGTCTTTATTTCAGGTTTACAGCCTCAACAGAATTTGTCTTTCCTTCAACATTTAAACACGACTGCTTTCCCAAACCAGTTTTATTCTCTTTCCATTCGCAACCTCCTTCCATTTTTGTGCTTAAAATTAGAATAAATATTAAAACCATAATTAGATGGATACAGTAAAGGGGTGACAAGCAATCTATATTTTGCTCAGACTGAATATTATATAAAAAAAAACAGGGAGGTTGAAGTTACTCGAAGAGACCAAATCCTTAATAACTTGACGAAACAAAAGCTATTGCAGTCAGTTCTTAGTAATAAGAAGTGTAGCTTTGTAAATGTCACACAGGAGGATTAAAGCTTTGCATTTCTTCCTCTTTTTAATTTTTCCTTTTAAAAAAAAAACAAGCTTTCCTTTCTCAGTTCTCACAACTGCTTCTCACAAAGGGTAAAAGATGATCTTCTGTGGATTATCATTGCTACTTCCAACTAACAAGGCAAAACGTGAAGGCAGGGGAAAGAACAACAAATTTTGTGAAGGAAGATAGGAAAAACGTGGGGAGCAGAGGTGGAGAGAGTGACAGCAAACGGAGATAGACAAGGAAAAAAAAAATGTGCAGCCTGTAATGCAGTGCCTGTGGCATCATAGCCATTTCACAGGATTCAAATCCCAATCCAGATAGAAAGTCATAACCAGCTGTGAAGCTCTTCAGAAGTGGTATGCCAGACAGCAACACATGCATAGAGCAAGTTCTTGTCTACTTCTACAGCATTATGTTGTTTTGAAACATGACCCCAATTGAACCGTGCAGGCAGAGATTTCCAATTTATTCAAATCATCTTTATATGAGGCAGGGGAGCTTATTTTCACAGATTTTGAGAATTAATGCATGGGATGCAAGTGTCACTGGCTTGTGGACAGTTAAGAGTCCATCACATTGCTGTGGATCCTGGAGTCAGATGTAGGCTAAACTGTAAGGACAGCATATTTCCTTACATAAAAGGCATTAAATAAACCAGATGGGTTTTACAACAATGACTATATGATCGGCACTGGACCAACTGGTTATTCCAGAGTTTATTGAAACCATCTGCCACAGGGTGATTCAAACCCATGTCCCCAGAACATTGTTCTGGGGTTCTGGATTGCTAACCTGGTGACATTAGGTAACCAGGCAACAGCACTGCTTCCCATTGAACCTAAATATTTCAACGTTTTTCTCCAGAGAGATTGTCAGGTTTAAATCCCACCTGTACTAGGAGTTGCTCACAGTATATCCAAACAGGTTGGCTGAAGTACAGTAAATATATATTGGAGGGAGGCTGGATAATTATACAGATGTTTGGTTTTACTGAATTGCCAGCATTTACAAATATTATTAAATTTGAAAAAGTGCTCACTAGAAATCAAAATTATACTTGCAGTATGGTACTTTCAATCTCCTTTTATTCCTTTATAACGATTTGCCTGTGTGGGAGTTTGAGGATGCTGGTTAGCACACGGATGTTCAAAACAGCAATTTATCACAGACAAAAGCTATACCATCACTGTAGTAAGTATTTAAAACATCCTCATACCAACTCAGTCAAATTGAAATACAATAGCAAGTAAAGGAATCAAACGGAATCGACCAAGAGAACACATTCCAAGAAGTTGCAGTTCTGAAAACAATCTATATAATTACCAATTTTGGTTTTGAAATGCTTAGAGTTAACTTGTTAAGAGTATTTTCCAAAGTTGTTTTGACATGGTTTAGAAATCCAAACAAATCTCATTGCTTTTGATTTGATTTGATTTATTGTCACATGAACCTAAGTACAGTGAGCAGCTTTATTTACGAGTAGTACAGGCAGATCATAGTAAGCAAGGACATGCAGATCTTAGGGTGGGAAAAAAAAACTTGGACAGAGGCATACAGGTTGCATCAGATGAGGTGTGTGCCAGGCAACATTAGCAAGATCAGCACCATTTGAAGTTAGAGTCCATTCATCAGTCTAATAACAGCAGGGAAAAAGCTGTTTTGAAAATGCTGGTGCTTGCATTCAAGTTTCTGCATCTTCTGCCTGACCGAAGAGATTGTAAGACAGCATTACATGATTGCGATGACTCTTTGATGACGTTGGCAGCCTTTTCACAGCAAAGAGCCATATAAATGGCGTCTGTGATGGTCTGGGCTGTGTACACAACCTTCTCTAGTTTCTTATGGTCCTGAGCACAGCAGTTGCCGTACCAAGGTGTTATGCATCCAGACAGTATGCTTTCAATGGTGCATCTGTAGAAGCTGGTGAGGGTCCTGATGGACATGTCAAACTTCCTGAGCCGCCGGAGGAAAGAGGCGTTGTTATGCCTGCTCAACCAATCGCATGCATGTAGGAAGTCCAGCTCAGGTTGTCGGTTATCATCACACCTAGGAGTTTGACAATCCCAACACTCTCAACCGCCATTCCTTTGATGTAGGTGAGGCATGTTCTCCTCCTTTCTTTCTGATGTCAATGATCAATTTTTTCAGTTTTGTTGAGGTTGAGAGAGAAGTTATCATTGCACAACCTCTATCTCCTTTCTGTATTCTGCCTCACCGTTGCTTGATAACCGTCCTCCAACGGTGGGGTCATCAGAAAACTTGGAGATGACCTTTATTGGCTTCCTGTCCAACAAAAGGTATACAGGAAACTTTAGGTAATTAATTTCCTAGAAGGACAAAATAACAGGGATCGGAGGATGTTAACTTGCATTAAATCTGGCATTAAGAGCCATGTTATAATTTCTATAAACAGCTTGCAAATTTGGATTTCATATTTATTACAACAGCATAAATATGCTGCATTGGTATGGTAAATCCAATAGTATTGGAGGGCAAAATATATCTATCCATTAGGAGTAAGCTATTACTGTCTTTCAAATATCATCCTTAAAAACTTTTACCAAATGGAAGCTCCTTTTTGAGGAGGATACATTGAGAAACAGGCTCTAGGATAGAAGCAACATAACTGCTAGATGAAAAGAAATCCACAGTCTGCCTAACTCAGCTTCTAAGATTTAATAGTTGTTTGGTACAGTGGTAATGGAGCTGTAGACTGATCACAGAAGCCAAGCTTCAGTAATTAGTCTTCCTATCAACCCAAAGTAAAAAAAAGTGTGAGCAAATTCTCTGTGTGATATATAATCAAGTCCCAAACTAAACAGTTCCTTTCATGTAAGCTATGCCAAATCACCCGAGTGCTGCTTCAAATATTAATCAATTCTCCTTCCACCACCACCTGGGGAGCCTGTTTCCCAGGTTCACTACTTGCTCTCTAAAATATTTTATATTTTCCCACAGATGGAATTTTCGCAAAGAAAAGATTAAAGCTTTACCAACCCTTCCTCCTCAGCCATCTTTTCATTTCTCTTTTAATCAAAGTTTTCTTTTGGGTTCTCACTACTACAGGT
This sequence comes from Chiloscyllium plagiosum, assembly GCF_004010195.1. Classification (NCBI taxonomy): domain Eukaryota; kingdom Metazoa; phylum Chordata; class Chondrichthyes; order Orectolobiformes; family Hemiscylliidae; genus Chiloscyllium; species Chiloscyllium plagiosum. Next base: position 46,698,099 of record NC_057730.1, on the reverse strand, counting down.
CATATGTTACAGCATCAAAAATTGGTGAGTTGTTGAGGTACAGTGTTGCGCCCAATACCTATTTTTTAAATCAACTTATTCAGACACATGTCGTGACACACCCCTGGGGAGGTGGAACTTGAAACAGGAACTGCTGGCTCAGAGATATGGACACTATCACAGGCCGCAACCCTCCTTTCCAGATATTTTTAATCAACCTATTCAGAAGTGCGATGACACAATTCTGCAGCAAGTGGGACTTGAGCTCAGGATCTTGTGGTCGCAAGATCCTTAATCCTCCTTGCTAGTCTGAGTATCAGGGCCTGTTTAATTAGCAATTGTAGGGGATAAACCACAGAAAAAAAAAAACGAGTCACAGCAAGATCTAGATTTTTAAAAAATATGATAGCAATAGGCACAAGTTACATTGACTAGTTAACATAGTCTTTGAAACTATCAGAAGCTAGAGATGATATGTCAATCACCATGGACTATGTGCTGGAGACTGTACCTTTCCCTCTCAGGGTCTGTAACATCACCTGATTGGATGGAGATTAGTACAGCTTAAAATGCTTTCTCTTTCAGAACCATCACCTTCTAAAGCATGGCTCCTCAGTCAACCAGGAATTTCAAGTGAAATAAAAATATGTTCTACTTTTCTGGATAAGGTGAAACAGCAAATTATGGTCCACATGATCTATTACCTTTTGGTGCTATGACAACCAGAACTGCACATAGTATTCTAAGCACTGTCACAATTATTCATAAAGTAGAAGGATTCCCTCATTTTGATTCAATACTGACATTTAACATCTTAAAAGGATTGTAACTTCAATTTCCATAAATTTTAATGGGCACTTGCTCTTGCACTTTAAGAAAAATAACTCAGTCATGGGGGAAAAGGAAACAAAATGAGGCATGGCCAACCAAATGTGAACTGATGTTTTATCAGGGACCTGAAACATTCTCTTGTTCTTTTGCTCCACAACTGTGACTTGAGTGAATCCAGCCTTTGTCGTTTTTATTTCAGATTTCCGGCACACCCAAGATATTGCTGTTTTATTAGCCGGACAGTTGTTCTAGAAGTTTCCTGTTTAGTCTGTCCCACCTCAACTTCTGTCTCTTGCACCACTATCCCATTACTCAACCAGCTGACTATCCTCAAAACTGTTGATACAAAAGCCCAGCATCCATCCTCAGTATGTGATATTATTTCCCCCACAACCTCAACTGGAGAACCAAAGTCAAGAAACTGCATTTGGAGACATCTCCTTCATCTACGTTAGCTCAAGTTTACATTGAAATAGTTAAACTTCAATATCGTGTGGAAACTTGACATGCACTTTTCTGTGCCATTCTCATGATAAAATGGCAAATGGAGTGAAAGTTTTATTCTCTACCTAAATTTTAGCAAAACACTGTCTCTCCAGTATAATTCCTGTTATTAAAACACGGTTTTCACCACAGTCCTTTAATTTTAAATTCCTACAAAACTAGGTCATAAGCTAGCTTCAACTGCTCGAAGCAACAACAGAGCTGATTAATTAACACTTGCCAGTGGAATGGCATGTACAAAGAGGTAACACTCTCAGTTAGAAACATTTAAAGTCACACAAAACACTAGTTTGGAGACTTTGTTTACTGGCATTTTAACAAACTATAGCAGTGACAGTGCCATTTCACACACCCACAATGGAACAGTTTTTCATCTCCAAGACTCCGAGGCAAAGAAGAGACACTTTCCATGTACACTGGAACTGAAAGTAAAGTTACAGATGGATTTATTGAAGTTAATTGGTGCCAGTTATAAATTGTATAACGTCTACACAGAAACCCTGAAAGCAGTCATGTTGCAATGAACTATAATGAATTAGAAGAACCAACAGGAATTTTGGTCAAGATCAGGCAATGTACAATTGTAATTTTTTTCATGATGTATTGCTATCAGGTGCACTCCAAGTTCTGAATTACTTCTATGCAGCATTCAGGATTGTGCCCTAGCCAAACCATCTTCAGCTGCTTCTTCAAGATCTTTGCTCTTTGTAAAGGTCAGAAGTGGGAACATTTGCTGACAGTTGCACAATGTTCAGCACCATTTGCAACTCCTCAGTTACTGAAGCAGTCCATGTTCAAACGCAACAAGATCTGGACAAGTGGCAAGTAATATTCAAGCCACACAAATGCCAGGCAATGACCACCTTTAATAAGAGACAATCTAACCACTGCTCCTGGGCATTCAGTGGTGTTACCATCACTGAATCCTCCACTATCAATATCTTGAAGGTTACCATTGACCAGAAACTGAATTGGACTCACCCTCGAATTCCTAAAGCCTGTCCAACATCTTCAAGGTAAAGTCAGGTGTGTGATGGAATACTCACCTCTTGCCTAGAGCTCCAACAAAACTCAAGAGGCTTGATACTATCCACAACAAAGCATCTTACTTGACTGGTACAACATCCACAAACTTTCACTCCCTCCGTAACTTACACAGTGTGTACTGTCTACAAGTTGTTCTGCAGAAATTCACCAAAGGCCCTCAGACAGCACTTTCCATTCACATGACCTCTACCACCTAGAAGGACAAGGGCAGCAGATACATGGGAACAACACCACCTGCAAGTTACCCCTCCAAACTACTCACCATCCTGACTTGGAAATATGTCACCGTTCCTTCACTGCTGCTGGTTAAAATCCTGAAATTCCTTACTTAACAGCATTGCGGATTAACCTACAACACATGGACTGCAGCAGTTCTAAAATGTAGTTCACCAACTCTTCTGTAGGGCAACTAGGGGCAAACAATAAATTAAAAACAAGAAAAATATTCACATGGAACAACCCACTTTCCTAAATTTCAAACATTACTTCAGCTAATTTTTACTCCAACCTGAATATTATTGACATCCTCTTCAATTTATGCCTCCACCATTGACAAAAGGCTTCAGAATCAGCAGCAGAGATGGCACGAGAAGCACTGGTCAAAGTCAAGTCTTTGGAAGACCCTCAAGGCATTTTGATATAGCCAAAGGCTTTGTTGATGCAAACTTAGAGAGAAATAATCAATTTTCACTTTAATTCAAATTCTGGAACCCAGCAATCAACAAATGGTCTCCTATTGAATCAGCTTTCCAAAATCTTTGAACTGGAGCTTATTAGGGACAATATGAAACGGATTTAGTAACAACCAAAAAAGAAAGGGCTCCCAGAATATGAATTAGAAGACCAACTTAAGAAAAAGCACAGACATCATGGTTTTCAAAAAGGCCACAGGCCAAATGTGAGAAAGCAGCCTTGCTCTGTTCTGCAGCTTAACTTCAGCTCCACCTGCTCAAAAAGATTCTCAATGGCAGCATATTTCAGACTTAAGACTGATCTGCCATGTAAGTCTATTTTTGTTTGTGTCACATTTATATAAATTATTACAGTACAGAAAGAGGGCATTTAGCCCATTAGATCAAAGCCAACTCTCCATACTCTTAACCAGGCATACTTATTCCCAAGTGCCCACTGAAATTTCTCTTGAAATGATTAACAGCCTCCACTGCCAGTAGCCTCGTGGGTATTGAATTGTAGAACATTTACCATTTATAAGTTCTCTCACATTTTCTGGTATATCTTATTCCAATCTTGAACTTAATTTAAGGATGACAACAAATGCCAGCTGAGTCCATGATGTACCCAGCGAGAGAAAGATTTTTTTTAAAAAAAAGTCTCCCCTTGATCGTTGTCAGCTACAGCTCAATTTAAAGATGACTGACCAAGCCTGTGCAGACCTACAGGCTATTCTACTATAAGGAGAGTTTCATTAGAGCGAATTTGTTATAAAGCAATTGATGAATTGAGGACATTGCTACTAAAGCATGAACTTTTAAAATGTGCGTTGGCTGTAACATGATTACATCGCCAACACTTTAAGCACAGTTCCTTGAGCACAATTTTTCTATAACACAGGGTTGCGCAAGAACACAACCATCGTGTTATGGAAGAATGACCTGTACGAGCACATGGAGTAGATATCCCACAAGGCAGCAAGACCTGGAGCACAGGACTGACTTCCCTTTCTTCACCACTGTACCTCATTGTTAAGGCATTCAGGATTAAAACATACAGCTTGATGGCCAAGCTGTAGCAAGCTCCTCCCAGTCACGTATGTCAATGCTTTCACATTCAAGAAAAGCTTCAGAGTGCTTTTAAAGGATTTTCTGTGGCCTCCTCTGAAAGGGGCCATTTGAGAAAACAGAAGAGATACTTTTTAAGTTGTCCAGACCAGAATCCAACCATTGCAATTGATTTTATTGGAGCTTTGTTTGCTTGTAGTGCTTACTTTAAAAAGAACACTAGTGTTTCCCTGACTATCAAATCCAGAGAATGTACCACAGGCATTGTTGACAGAGTGGCTCTAGTTGAATACGAGCCCGGTTATAACATTGGTTCTGTCCATAAAATATTTCTCGGCCTTGAAGAGCTGTTTGTTGTCAAACACACACTACCACAGTTTGTACAATACTGATTGATATATCCAATACTGAATTTCTTCAATGGTAGCCTTTTGAGAGAAGTGATTGCCAAAGCATGAGAACTGTTCCTCACATTCCAGAATCTCTCCTCCAGCATATATAAAAGATGGAATATTTGACTGAGCAAGTTGGGGATTTTTGGTCAGAGTTTTGTTTGGATAACATTGACAGGTTGAGTTTATGGTATGCAGAACCATAGAGATGAAGAATGGTTTAAAAATCTGGTGCACAGCAAGCTGTTGTCTGCATACTTCTGATCTTTTATAAACCTCGGGTCCTTGCACCAACTAATGGGAACAGCATTAGTCATCTACCTTGTCCAAAGCTCGAATACTTTTGAATGGGTATAATCAAATTCTGTCTCATGCTCTTTGTTCCAAGGAGAACACCACCAGATTCTAACCCAACACTGCAGCTAAAATCCCCCATCCTCAGAACCATTCTGGTAAATTTCCTCTGCACCCTCTCAGGGACCTCTACATTCTTCCTAAAGTGTGGCCACCTAAACCGGACGTAATACCCTAGCCGTGGCCTAGCCAGAGCTTTAAAAAACTTCAGCATAAACTTCCCTTCTTTGGTGCTCAACAATTCTATTTAAAAATCCAACATCCCTAAATCTGCCAATATACTCTTCAATATATCCTGCCATCTTTAAGAATCCATGCAAATTAACATGCAAGGTGAGTCACTAATTATCCAAATTGTATTTACAGACTTCAAACCACTCCATGAATTTATCAATTAGCTAATGAAATACATTTTATTCAGAGAAGAACAGCTCCATTATAACTACACAAATTGGTGACTTAGTTTTGTCTTACTGCTGTAAGATTGCTTCGATGGTCGAGCTCCCTCTTGTGGTGAACTGGCAGTCAAAGCCTTGCCTGTGGGTGTTACAGAACATTTCTAAATTATGCCTACACTTGAAAGATTTATGGTCAAAACCAAGTGCCAAGTCTTACAGATTGTGATCTAGTTCTATAAAACCTTATTTTTAAAAAAGCCCCGTTCAGCAATACTTTGGATATAGGGTACATTCTACATAAAATACCAGTAGGAAAAAAAGTATTAATTATTCTCACTATCAATTATAACTTGGGATATCCAAAGGAACCACAACCTCTAAGTTCAATTAATGTTCATTCCTTTGAAATTTTTTTGAAAAAAAAACTGTGTGCTGTTAACTGAAAAATTTGTAAAAACAACAATCCAAAAGTCACTAAGTATTGCTAAAGGTTCTGGGGGTGAACTTGGCAGTCCAAAAATAACACATCAAAATTATATACTGAATAAGACAAGGACTATGAATAACCTTGCCTGATGAAGGAGCAGTGCTCCAAAAAGCTTGTAATTTCGAATAAATCTGGTGGACTATAACATTGTGTCGTGTGACTTCTGAGCTCATCCACCCCAGTCCAACACCGGCACCTCCGCATTATGAATACCTAGTGTACAGCATGTAAGGGCAAACTCTAATTTACACCGGTTTCCTCCCACAGTCCAAAGATGTGCAGGTCAGGTGAATTGGCCATGCTAAATTGCCCGTAGTGTTAGGTAAGGGGTAAATGTAGGGGTATGGGTGGGTTGCGCTTCGGCGGGTCGGTGTGGACTTGTTGCGCCGAAGGGCCTGTTTCCACATTGTAATGTAATGTAATCTAATCTAATCTACACTAACTCATTACATCTTCAGGGGCACCTTAAATTGCTTCACATTCAGTGAGTTAGATTGCGACTATGCAGACAAATACAGTAGGGTTTATTGCCTCAACGATTCAACAAAACACAGTGAGATAAATGACCAATTAAACTATTGCAGATTGAAGGTGAATATCGACCAGGAAATCCTAAGAACTACCTCCTCTTTCAAGGTGAAGCTAAAGAAACCTTTCTACCCACCTAAGCAACCAGATAGGGACTCAGTTTAAAGGCATTTACCTCAGAAAATGCAATAGTCACCACTACATCAATGAATCCTTGGCATGAATGATCCAAGACTGAAACTAAGATCATGCCTGCCTTCATTGCACTACTGGATTAAAAAGTCATCTTAGTTCCCTGGCCAACACTAAAATCAAACTGTCTCGTCACTGATTTTATTGGGATCTTGCTGTGTGCTTTCCTAAGCACTTTACAAAACTGGCTGTACTTTTGCTGCATATAATTTCAGATATCATGAGGTTGTGCTGTAATAAATGTAAAGTCTTGATAGATAAGCACACAGATATCATGAGCTCAAATTTCAAACAAAATTACATTGAAGTTTGTCTTTACAAAGTGAAAACAGATTTTGAGAAGTACAGTATTCTGTGCTCTCTAGACAATGATCCTACTGCTGCAAGATGAAAATACACAAGTATAAACTGGTATTTTACCCAACATTAAAGCTTCGGAGGGCTGGAAGACTAGCATTAGCAGAAAACTGCTTTTCCATGTAAAATTTTCAAAATCCTATTTTTAAATCAAACTTTTCAAGTTAACTTTGCTTATTTATATTGTCCACAATTGTTCCACACGGCTTTGGCAAAGCATGATAGCACCATTGGGGAAACCTCTGACAGAAAAAACAAATTAAAATAAAACCATTGTTTTGGGAAAGTTCAGCATAAAGTGCCAATCTTGGCCTTGAAGGGGGAAATAAAAAAAAAAACTTTTGAGGCATTCAACATCAGCTTTTTCCTGTCCGGGAGCAATGGGAGACAGAGCAGAGGTGACACTGGGACCAGGTGGTTGCCGGAAAGATAAGGACTTTGTATACATTTGGGCAGTGCAGTGTAGTATCTCCCTCCCACCCCCTTCTCTAAGCAGAAGAAAAGGTCTCTGTAAGGTAAGGCTTTTTTTTGTTTTATATATTTAAGTGCATTGTTTGTCATTAGTTAGTTGAGTTAAAGTTAAGGTTTACAATGGCAGGGGACCTCAGACCCGTGGCATGTGCCTCTCGCTTGATGTGGGAGCTCACCGATGTGACCAACGTCCCTGACACTTGCAAGAAGTGTGTCCAGCTGCAGCTCGTTTGACCACATGACGGCTCTGGAGCTGCGGATGGACTCATTGTGGAGCATCTGCAATGCTGTGGTGGTCGTGGATAGCACACTTAGTGAAATGGTTACACCAGATTAGAATTGCTGAGGGAGACAGTGAATGGGTGACCAAAAGAGTAGGAAAGCAGTGCAGGTGACCCCTGCAGTCATCTCTCTCCAAAACAGGCATACTGTTTTGAATACGGATGACTCACCAGGGGAAGGCAGCAGTTGCCAGGATCATGGTACTGTGGCAGGCTCTACTGTTCAGAAGGGCAGGAAAAAGACTCAGGGCCATACTTATAGGGGATTCTATTGCAAGGGGTGTAGATAGGCAATTCTGCGACTGAAAACGAGACTCCTGGATGGTATGTTGCCTCCAAGGTGCTCGGGTCAGGGATGTCACCAATTGGCTGCAGAGCATTCTAAAGGGGAGGGTTAACAGCCAGTGGTACATATAAACCCCAATGATAAAAGTAAAAAATGAGATGAGGTGCTGAAAGCAGAATTCAGGGAGCTAGCAGAGAAGTTGAAGAGGAGGACCTCAAAAGGTAGTGATCTCAGGATTGCTACCAGTGCAGTGTGCTAGCCAGGGTAGAAATGAAAGAATAGGTAGGATGAACACGTGGCTTCGGGGATGGTGTAGGAGGGAGGGCTTCAGATTTGAGAGACATTGGAACTGGTTCTGTGGAAGGTGGGACTGTTACAAATTGGATGGTCTACACCTGAACCAGACTGGAACTAATGTCCTCGAAGGAGTTTTGCTACTCCTGTGGGGAAGGTTTAAACTAACGTGGAAGGGGGCTGGGAACCAGAGGAGAAGACTAGTAGACAGTGAAGAGGAAACTAGAGACTGTATGGGACAGGATCATGAAGTTAGCATTACCAATAAGAGTAGGGAGAGAGTGGATGAACACAAAGGAACTGGTGATCTGAAGATCTGCTTTCATGTAAGGAGTATATAGTGTGTAAGACAGACAAACTTAGGGCTTGAATTGGTGCCTGGGACTAAGACGTAATTGCGATCACAGAGACTTGGTTGAAGGAAGGGCATGATTGGCAATTAAATGTTCCAGGATATAAATGCTTTAGACAGGACAGGGAGGTTGGGGGGGGAAGGAAGGAAGGAAGGAAGGAAGGAAGGAAGGAAAGAGAGGAGGAGTTGTATTGCTGGTCAGGTATGATATCACGGCTGTACTAAAGGAGGACACTATGGAGGGCTTGAGCAATGAGGCATTATGGGTAGAGCGGAGAAATAAGGAGGGTGCAGTTACATTGTTGGGGCTGTACAACAGGCCTCCCAACAGAGAGCTTGAGGTAGAACAACAAATAGGTAAACAAATTATGGAAAGATGTCGAGGCAACAGGGTGGTGGTGATGGGAGATTTTAATTTTCCCAACATTGACTGGGGATACACTTAGTGTCAAAGGTTTAGATGGAGTAGAATTTGTAAGGAGCATCCAGGGAAGTTTTCTAGAACTAGGGAAGGGGCCATATTGGACCTGGTGTAGGGGAATGAGCCAGGCCAGGTGGCAGAAGTTGCAATGGGGGTTTTCTTTGGGAATAGTGACCACAATTCTGTAAGTTTTAGAATACTCATAGACAAAGATGAGTGGTCCTAAGGGAACAGTACTAAACTGGGCCAAGGCCAATTGTATCAAAATTCTGCAGGAGCTGGGAAATGTGGATTGGGGGCAGATATTTGAAGGGAAGTCCACATTTGATACATGGGAGGCTTTCAAAGAGAGGTTGAAGATAGTGTAGGATAGGCAAGCCTCTTTGAAAACAAGGGATAGGAAAGGCAAGATTTGTGAACTGTGGATGACAGGAGAAATTGCACAGCTGGCCAAGAGGAAAAGGGAAGCGTACATAAGGTCCAGGCAGCTAAGTACAGAACGGGCCTTGGAGGAATATCGGGAGAGTAGGACCAGTCTTAGACGAGGAATCAAGCCAGCTATGGTCATTAAATAACTTTAGCAAGCAGAATGAAGGAGAATTCCAAGGCCTTTTATTCATGCATATGAAGCAAGAGGACAACTAGAGAGGGGGTTGGTCTGCTAAAAGATAAGGAAGAAAGGCTGTGTGTCGGACCTGAGAAAATGGAGTGACATTTGCATCAGTGTACACGGAGGAGAGGGACATGATGAATGTTGAGATTAGAGATACAAGTTAGTTTGCTCTGGATCATGTTGACATAACCAGGGAGGGTGTGTGGGGTAAGCTAAAGGATAATAAGGTGGGCAAATTCCCAGGACTGGATGGGATCTATCACAGGTTGCTGAGGGAGGCGAGAGGGGAAATAGCTGGGACCTTGACAGATATCTTTGTAGCATCCTTAAAATACAAGTGAAGTGCCGGAGGACTGGAGAGTTGCTAACGTTGTCCCCCTGTACAAGAAGGGTAGTAAGGATATTCCAGGTAACTACAGACCAGTGAGCCCTACGTCAGTGCTGGGAAAGTTGCTGGAGAAGGCACTGAGGGACAGAATCTATTTACATTTGGAAAAGAATGGGCTTATCAATGTTAGGCAACATGGTTTTGTGCCAAGGAGATAGTACCTTACTAACTTAACAGAGTTTTTCAAGGAAGTAACCAAGTTGATAGATGAAAGAAGGGCTGTAGATATCATATATATGGACTTTAGTAAGGCATTTGATAAGGTTCCCCATGGTAAACTAGTGGAGAAATTGAAGCCACATGATGTGCAGGGTATTCTAGCTAGGTGGATAAAGAACTGGTTTGAGAAACAGGAGACAGTAGTAGATGAAGGGAGTTTCTCGAAATGGAGAAAGGTGACCAGTGGTGTTCCACAGGGAGCAGTGCTGGGGCCATTGTTATTTGCAATATATGTAAATGATCTGGAGGAAGGCATTGGTGATCTGATCTGTAAGTTTGCAGATGACACGAAGACTGGTGGAGCAGCAGAAAGCATAGGGGACTGTCAAAAAATACAAGAGAATATAGATAGACTGGAGAGTTGGGCAGAGAAGTGGCAGATGGAATTCAATCCAGGCAAATGCGAGGTGTTGAATTTTGGAAGGTCTAATTCGAGAGTGAACTATACTGTAAACAAAAGAACTTCAGGAAAAGTTGATGAGCAGAGAGATCTGGGAGTTCAGGTCCATTATACCCTGAAGGTGGCTGCACAGGTGGATAGAGTGGTCAAGAAGGTATATGGTATGCTTGCCTTCATTGGACAGGGTATCGAGTATAAGAGTTGGCAGGTCAAGTTAAAATTGTACACAACGTTGGTTCAGCTGCATTTAGAATATGGTGTACAGTTCTGGTTGCCACATTACCAAAAGGATGTCGAAGCTTTGGAGAGGGTACAGAGAAGGTTCATGAGGATGTTGCCTGGTATGGAAGGTACTAGCTATGAAGAGGGGTGGAGTAGGTTAGGATAAGTTTCATTAGAAAAAAGGAGATTGAGGGGGGACCTGATTGAGGTCTACAAAATCATGAAGGGTACCGACAGGGTGGATAGAGATAAGTTTTTTTCCCCAGGGTGAAGGATTCAATAACGAGAGGTCACGCGTTCAAAAGTGATAGGAAAAAAGTTCAAGGGGGATACACACGGTAAATACTTTACACAGAGGGTGGTAGGTGCCGGGAATGTGTTGCCAGCAGAGGTAGTAGAGGCAGGCACAGTAGATTCATTTAAGGTGCATCTGGAAAGATGCATGAATAGGTGGGGAGCAGAGGGATACAGATCCTTAGGAATTGGGCAGTAAGTTTAGGCAATGGATTTGGATTGGCACAGGCTTAGAGGGCTGAAGGGCCTGTTCCTGGACTGTAAATTTTCTTTGTTCTTTGTTTGTATCACTCAGGAGATCATAAAAGATAATGTGCTTTGAAGCACCATCACTAGCTACACAGGTGACTGGTTACTTTACTGCTGGTGATCTTTGAGGAAGACTGTTGATCAGAACACAAGGAAAACGTTGCATTTCAAATAATGATTAAGACCTTAAAATTCCACAATGTAACATCTTTACTAACATTTTATGTTAAGTCAGATAGAATACATAACCTGTCACGTGAAGAAAACTAAACATCCTAGACATACCATATTTAGCGCAAACAGATGCTACTTCACTCATCAATATCTCATAACTATACATATACACACAGAACCAAACGTTAGACTCCTCCTTCGCCCACAATAAAAAAACCTACCTCATAATGTGAAAGAAAATTCAGCAAGATAGAATGAGTTGCGATGTATTGCAGTGGACTCATTACTCGTCGAATGAAATCATGCATGTAAGCAGATGTAAGAGGGCCTTTGTATTCGATAGGGCCAAACCTAAAGTAATAAAAAGAATTTCCATGAATTGTGATATTATGGAACTTTTATATCAACTGGAAAGTTTAATATAACTAAAACCAAAACAAGGAAAAAATAACTTTTTTACATATATTCTAGGCCAACATCTCAGCCATAAAAGCCATCAATGCTAAAGGTTAGTTGCCCTCATGACTCAAACAAAATCTTCAGCCACTAGCAAATTTGGGGTAACTTACTTTGACAAAGTTTTATTTTTCTGAAAACCCTTAAAATTGATACTTGCACATAACCTAAAATTAATAAAAGTTTCCTCATTAAAAATTATTTGAGGGGAAGAATGCGTATGATTTAATGCTCAAGTTGATAGATGCTAAAAGGATTAGGATATACCCAATAGCTATCAGGAAGTAGATTAGATGTACACTAATGATCCTTCCAGGCCATCACCATATACCTTAAAAATACAGCTTGAGTACCTCCTAATGCATCAATCAGGTGCCAACACCAACCACCCTGGGGGCATTTCAACAGTAATGCCAGTTTAGGTTAAATCCTCTCCCAATGGTTTGAAATACAAAAGGAGATTTTGGTGAGACTTTTACATCGAGAGGAGAAATGAATTCAAACGAACATAAATATTTAAAACGAAAAGTTTAAATATTAAATCTAAATTCCATGAGCCACCCAGATGCCTTAAAAAATGTTGAAATTGCAATTTGCTAATCAAAATATTTTATGATCTTCTTGAACCGCAATGCTTTTGCATTAAAAATCCAATTTAAAGACCCTTTTGGTACGTCGGCATTTCAGTAATTCTTCCTCTTGGGAATAGCAAGAGATTACTCATACCAGCGAGCTTTTAATTTGATGACCAAGCTGTTGCTCAAATATTGCAGCAGCTGAGACAAAACCATAGAACAAGCCTTCTGTAATGTTATCACAGACTTGCACATGTTTAAATAAGCTACCAGTAACATTTTTAATACAGTTAATTTTTCAACTAATGGCTTCTGGATTGCAAGCAGCTGTACAAAGAAACACTCAATTAAAAAACTTACCACGCCAAAAAATGAACAAGCTCTGTCAGCTGCCCAGCTACGTACCCTGCAATTTCCATTACCAGCATTTATAAAAATTGTCACCCTCATATGCCCTTTCCAAATTAACTTGAAAACTGTGAAATGTACTAAAATACTTTCCTGTCTGCATGTTCTAATCTCTAGAACAGTTAAACCTGAATTTAGCCACTTGTCCTAAGGATAGATGAAGCAGGAAACACAGTCATATTTTATGCAGTAATATTCTTGCATTATACTCACCCAATGGTATTGGAGCTCAGTAGTTACTTTATATAAACCAGTTTCTCTCTCCCACAGCATCCATAACCACTACAGACTGCATCACTGTGCTGGAGTGCAGAGTTATGTGCTCCTCAGTAAATTATCCTAGGAATTCCAGCTACTTTAAGTGCTTTGGAATTTTTTTTTTTAGTGCCTGAGAAAAATCTTTTTGTTTCAAGTCCAAAAATATGAAGTGTTAGGAGACTAATGTTAAATGAGAATAAATTCAATTACAACAGCCAGCCTTGGATAGGAATAACAAGTGAAAATATTGCCTGAGGTGCACACCTCATTCTTATTGTGAAATTGCCAATGGAGGCCAGCATCATGATTAGTTCTGATGCATTACCACCTAGTCAAGCTTTTACAGGGATAGAAGCCACTTGGACTTGTTACTGGAGCATCATGATGTATACTTCAGAAGATAACTTCAGAGAAGGGGAGAGAAGTAGTAAGAAAACAAAAGGCTTAAACAAAAAAAAAGTATCACTTTTAAGTTTACACATTTGGCAGATTCAGAAGGGGTGGTGTCATTTTTCAGAGAAGCCATTATATCAAGGTCCCATCAGGTCTCTTGACGGAATAGAAAAGATCCCATGGCATCATTTCAAACAAGACCGGTGGCGGTATCCCAGTGGCGGAAGAAGGTACTGCAGATGCTGGAAATCAGAGTCTAGATTAAAGTGGTGCTGGAAAAGCACAGCAGGTCAGGCAGGATCCAAGGAGCAGGAACAGCATCACAAAGAACAGATCATCAGCTAGATGGAGCTCGCTGTTGCATTTCCTACATTACACACTCAACACTTAAAAGTTTTACTGGCTGTAAGCACTTTCAGATACACCTTGGTCATGAAAGGTTCTGGATAGATTACATTAGATTCCCTACAGTGTGGAAACAGGCCCTTCGGCCCAACAAGTCCACACCGACCCTCCAAAGAGTAACCTACTCACACCCATTTCCCTCTGACTAATGCACTTAGCACTATGGACAATTTAGCACGGCCAGTTCACCTGATCTACACATCTTTGGATTGTGGGAGGAAACCTGAGCACCCGGAGGAAACCCAAGCAGACACGAGGAGAATGTGCAAACTCCACACAGACAGTTGCCCAAGGCTGAAATTGAACCCAAGTCCCTGGCACTGTGAGGCAGCAGTGCTAACCACTGAGCCACCATGCTACCCTAAGGTTCAAGTCCCTTTCTCTTCTTGGCAAGTTCACTCATATAAATGGAGTAATATTCTCCCTCACTTCAAGAGGCAGCAGACAATTTTTATCATCACACAACTATATTTACCACTAATCAGATGAGGGGAAAATGAGCATGGTCTCTTTTCAAGGTTTTAGTTGACTTCTAGTCAACAGTTTGCTTCACCTCTTGAATGGATATTATCCATGGACCCTGCCATACATACAATTCAATACCGGATAACAGATCCAAGTGGAAAGGAAACCACCTCACATCATAAATCTGAAAACAAGTTCTTTAAAAATACCCACTTAATAAAACGCAGCAGCTTGCAATCCAGAGTGGATATTTTTTACATCTCAATAATTTGTCTCTGATTCCTTTATCAATATTATAGTGTGTTTTAAACAACATAAAACTTAGATCGCAGGAATGGATTGAATGGTGGGGTAAGTGTCATTACCTCCTCCCCCACCAAGGACACCTGCCAGCCCTATGGCCTTAACGTGTGCCTATAAGGCATTTCAGTGGCCACTCAGCAGGTCACTGAGTCAGCAACGCCCCCCCACCCCTCCAATCCTGCCTGAAACTGGGATGAAGGGAGAGGTATCTCCTCAGCACCAACCAGCCCAATTCAGTGAACACAGACTTGTTGATTGGAAATTTGTTTGGGATGGCTGGAGAAGAGAGTAGAATTATGACAAACTTCAGGAATTTACTGAACATTGTAGAAATTTGTTCCCTTGCACAATTATGAAGGGAGCTTCTTGGGTTAACAAAACAGGACAGTGCAAACCTGTTTCTCTCTGCCAAGGACTGGTCTCCACCATGGGCTCTGAAACGAGATATTCCTAAAGCCCAATAAAGTTTAAATCTCATGACCCATATGTAAACCCACCATCTGACTGAAGGTCAAGCAAACTGTTCTGGCAAATAACAGGCACAAAATTTCTGTGTAGGTATATCAACATAGGAGGGATTATACAGAATATCTTTTCTTTGCTGATGGACAAGTGATTGACCCATGATACCCAAAACTAAGATATGTAAAAGAGGCATTGAAGAAGGAAGATAGATAACTTCAGTTAGGACAGAACTTACTGAACTTTGAACAGAGGATGGCTCTGCAAAATGGCTCATACTGGATTTTGCCAGACATTATGTCCAGCTCAAGATGAAACAGAACAGAACAGCCTGCTGACTCCAGAAGCGAACATCAGCTTCAATGTGTTTGTCCAATTTGGGACCAGCAAGTGGTTCCAACGACAATTCTGATGGCAGCCATAAATATCTGAATACCTTATTTCTCTTGTCCACCCTGATCAGTAAACCACTCTGATCTCTTACAGTGCAGATTTATTTTCTGCCCTTTTAGCTTAACCAAACCTTATGAAATCTAAACTGCTGCTTCTTAGTTAAAAACGAAAAGAACTGCGGATGCTGCAAACCAGAAAGAAAAAAACAGAAGTTGCTGGAAAAGCTCAGCGGGTCTGGCAGCATCTGAGAAGAGAAATCAGAGTTTAAGTTGCAGGTCCGGTGACCCTTCCTCAGAACTGCTGACTCTGATTTCTCTGCACAGATGCTGTCAGATCTGCTGAGCTTTTCCAGCAACTTCTTAGCAAACAGTTTTAAAATCACTGGGTAATCTTGGGCTTCTGGGCCAAAAATTTACAGTCAATTAGTTAATAACTCAAAAAAGAAATGAATATTGATGAAAATGACATTACAGGAGTCTGAGGAAATTTGCACATTTTGGGATTAAAAAAACCAAGATCAGTTTGACTAATCGAATAGCAAAGTCAGTAGAGAAACAATGGGTCAAAAGGTCCTCCAATGGTCTATATAATTTGATGGTGTTGTCTGGCAGTCTGCATAATTGCTTCCTCCTGTAAATGCATTCAAATCCTGTTAGCTTGGATGCATTTTTCCCACTAATTAATTTCAGTAGGATGATCTGAAACTGATAGAAATGAAGCCACCCTCTGAAATATCAAACACAATGCCAGGTGTGTTTTTTTTTCACTTTAATGAAATCCAGTCAATTTCAAAACTAACAGCTGTTTTATTCTGTCAAGTAAAACAAATGGGTGAACAGAATACAACTTTCACAAAGACCAAAGACTAAACATATGGTCGTTGCTTCTTTTAAGAAAAAGCAATTTTACTACCTCCCTGTTAAAATAGTGTAGACACTTGAAAATGTAGGTTACTTGCAATGGTTGCCTGCTAGAATGCATACAGTTCAACTGACAGGGTGATCCAACCCTTACAAAAAATACCAAGGGGTTAAAGATATAATCCCTTTAATAGCAAAAACAAAAAAAAGACATGTGATGTTACTACCCTGAATTAGATACCTACTCCATGATACGCAGGGCTTGCACACATCTGTCTAAGCTCCCTACTCCTGCTAGGTAGATGGCATTCAAGTTTAGAGATACCACAAAGGAGTAATGGCAAATTGAGTGATATTTCAACTTGTAGAGCTAACTAACAGCAAATCACTAATGTTGAGAATACTACAAACTGCTGTGTTGCTGTAGAAAGGGAGAACTTAATTTAGCACCATAAAAATATTTCTAGTTTAATAAGTCCAGCTCACATAGGACTGGTTGAACGAACATGAGAATGCAGTCATGTGTGTCATTTTAAGACTGGAAAGAGGAACTTTCAAAGCATTTTAATATAGTTTAAAATATAGCCTGAAAGTTGAAATTTACTGAATTATATGGAGGAGTCAGAAAAAAAAAGGTAACTTGAAACACCAAGCTTCTTAAAAAAAAAGTTTCATGAAGAATAAAAAAAATTGACAGCTTTATTTAATAGATTGTTGAGTGATAACAATTGGGAAATTAAGGAGAACTTGACAGCGTGTAGGAGTTTAAATAATAAATGGGGTGAGAAAAGTTGATGAACCAGTTCACCCTGATTATGAGAAAATCAGCCTGGATTATGTTTGGCTTCAAAGGGTGAATCCCTTTAAAAATCCATAACAAACAAACAAAAAAAAAACGTGTGCCAGAAACCAAATATCTAAGACTTGAGTTTATCTCAGAGTCCAGGTAAGAAGCTTTGTGTCAGAACTTGCATAATCTTCAAAATTTATGAAAGCAACCCTTCTAAAATATCTTATTCTTTGCATTTCAATTTGCCTCCTGTACAAGACTAACATGTATGGACACATTCTCACTGTTTTACGAAGTCATTGGGTTCAGTTTCAACAGAAAAACAAACAATTGGGAAATGTGATAAAACCAGGGAAATAAACTCACCAAATATAGTAATATAAACATTGAGTTTTCAAGGCTTATATTTATTAGAATCCCTACAGTATGGAAACAGGCCATTAGGCCCAACAAGTCCACACCGACCCTCCAAAGAGTAAACCACCACGACCCATTTCCCTCTGACTAATGCACCTAACACAATAGGCAATTTAGCATGGCCAATTCACCTGACCTGCACATCTTTGGATTGTGGGAGGAAACCCATACAGACACAGGGAGAACGTGCAAACACCACACAGACAGTCGCCGAGGTGGGAATCAAACCTGGGTCCCTGGCGCTGTGAGGTAGCAGTGCTAATCACTGAGCCACCATGCTGCTATTTTTAATGGTTAATGGAATGTTAAAACGGCCTACTCCTGTTCCAAAGTTAATCCAAGTAGGGAATCAGCTTTTATGAGTCATAGCTGAAAAGTTGAAATCCACTCTCTCCTATTGCCTCATTACCACAGAGTTGGGTTGGAGACTGTTCCCACCAACCCTACCATCAAATGTAGGGCAAAATGAATTTTATAGACACAAGGAGCTGACCAGTTGCTACCAATGGCAGAATCATAGAACAGCACACCAAAGAGTGTGTTTGACTTCAGCAGTGAGTCAGAATAAATGGCAAGTACCGAGAGTTTAGATCTTTTGATTGATGAGGGATTGATTTTACACATGAGATTGACAATCAGTTGATATTCAGTGTGGTATTCAGTATCCCTCAACCCCTGCACACATAAAGTAATCTCTCTGGTTGCAGCACTTCTTTTAGGGATGTTTTTCAGTTTTAACCATTTTTAGTGGTCATCAAATTTTGTGGGTGGGTCATCATTTACTGAATTGGGAAATGGCTTCTTACCTTCTCTGATATAAATGGATTACAGGATAATAAAAGAGATTCATTTGCTTCCTGCACTTCCCCTGGTGCCACCAGCAGTTTACAGCAATGAACAGCACCTAGACAGTGGGAAGAATTCAGTTCCATTATATGGTGTTACGTCAGCCTCAGCAACACTATCATGCTTTAACACAATTAAAGTTTTTTTATTTTAATCCAAGAACACTTCAAATTCAAAATGCACAACTGTTCAGCAGCAAAGTAAGACTCCAATGATAATTAATGAACTACTGAGGAGTGGATTCTATGACTAGTCTTGGTGACCAAGGGCCAGAAAGAGTTGGTGATTAGAAGGCAGAGGAGAAAAACAGCAAGGAAAACACTTTTTAAAAAAAAAACGATGAGGAGAGCTGTGTGCCCTTCAAGTCTATTAGAACAAAACTTGCTTCAGCAACACATGAGAAACAGCATTGCTGACATTAAAAAAAACCCTGCCATATTGCCCTGGAGCAGGAATTGAACCAGTAAATTCAAGCAGACACTAAAACTTGAACCCAAGAATACGTATAAGGCAGATGAATGAAGAAGAAGAAAAAAAAAAATCAGCTAAAGGAGTAATTCAGGGAGTGGGCAGGCACACACACAAGGACAGCTGTAAGGAACCTCCAATGATCTATGCTGGTTTGCATAAGGCCACACAAATTCAAGCCACCGATGTTTATAAATCTTTTTAAATTACACATTTCAATCTAATCTAAGAGCCACCTACAACAACCAACAATAGATAACTGGTGAGCAAGTAGGCGTCAAGGCGTAGGAGGCAGGAAGGTCAGTGTCAAAAGGCACACAATTTAAAAATAGCTTACTGCCACCTCAGTCTCATCAATAATTCTAAAGGAAAATACTCGGGTAGGAGTCCACATCAAACTGAAGTTAAACTTTAATCTCCTGCATAAAATCAAGTGAGCAGCATTGCTATTTTAAAAGATTCCTAGCTGAGTCATAATCTTAAGACAAAAAAGAGAGTTAGGAGTTATAATTTAGGCTTTCTGGCACCCTTGAAAAGAAATGAACTGGTTTTGCTACCCAAATAACAGTAATTATGTTCAGTAGTTAAACTTTTAACTTAAAGTTCTTTCCTACATGCAGCATACTGCCCCTAGAAATTGAGCCAGATTAATAGATTGCCATTTAAAACAGCTTCCCCAATTAAAAAAATATGAGTGAAGCCAATTGTGTCTCTGGGATTTAATTCTGTACAAGCTGAAAACAGGCATTAAAACAAGCTGTGCAACTAAAGAGATGCCTGGATTTTTAATGGTGTCAGCATACAAGGAAAACACTAAAGTGCATAGTAGTATCTATGGAAGCACAAGGTGTACTCAAGTTTAAAAATTAAGAGATTGTTCCTTGGTAATCCACAACCAACTTGTAGTTTTGGCTGTCAAAGATCTATTTGTTTACCTATAATTAAAAGCCTCAAATTACCCAGCAGCTAATTGGCCATTAGAAATCAGCACTCCTTTCTACAAATGGTAACCACTCACTTTCCACAATTTAACCATCACCACTGCTCACTACTTTTCAACACACAGAAACATGAAGCATTTCGAACAATAGTTTCAAACTCCCAACACGTTGTATTATCACCTCAGTGGACAGAATTTTCCAAACTCTGTGCTGAGAAGTGATCTTGTGAAAGATCCACACCAACATGTCCACAGGTTTTGGTAGATTGATTGCACTTTATGGATTAGAAACTGAAAAAGCCTTCAAAATACAATTCACAAGTCTCTATGAAAAGCTTCAGAAGAAAAAAATGTCCAAATCATTATGACATTTAAGCCACAGAACTCAAACGAATGACACCGGTACTGCTGTTTCATACTCAACCCTCTTTCTCAATCCCCTACAGCAATATCCTCCCTTCCTTTCACATCTGTAATTTCATAAAGGAGAAGGTTCACCCTATTTTCCTTGTGCTACTTACTGATTTCTGCACTCTTCCCCATTATCATTTTACATTCTATTTCAAATATTTATCACGTGCTCTTAAGATACAATCACTTGTGATTCAGCATTCCATATTTTAAAAACTATGGGGAGGAATAAAGTAAAAATCAACTTCCTCTTCATTTAGGAGGACAGTCCTGACTTTGTCACCAATATGAAATAATCTTTTCCTAGCCCCACTCTTGAAAACATTTGGAAAGGTGAAATTATATTAAATTCTCACTAATCCATGACAAATGAACATCCTATGTCCATTTCTCCAAGTTTCTCTCTCAATCCAGAAACAAAATGTGGATTTTTAACAAGTAGTAAATGCTAAAATACAACCAAGATTAGCAGCATCTTAAAATACTTAAAAGTATTAAAATTTCCATTGCTTTGAGACTGATAAAAAAGTTCAAGGTTAAATCATTTAGCAACAGACAATTGATAGGTAACCTTTTAATATAATGGGTAATACAGTAATGATAATATATAGAAATTAGGGAGAAAAGAAAAGTGTGGAGGGGGGGAAAATAAAAACCCCAGAGTGAAAGGCTTGCACCAGATTGTACTTCTAGTCCACATAACATCCAAAGTGCATTTGCTAATTGAGGATTTACTCCCAGTTGTAAAGACTACACATTTAATTTGGAAATATAATCCAGAAAATGAAAGTTTGAATTTAATATCTGTTTTCAAACAACCAGACGGAAAATTGGAACACTGTGGCACTCTTGTTGGAACTGGATTTGAGGTATTTTCTATAGCAACCTGTTCACAGATGTTATTACACACTCTCGAGCAGGTGGAACTTGAATCCAGGCTTGCTAGCACAGAGGTAGGGACATTACCACTGCTTCACAATAACCCCTTTGGAATTGGATTTGACATTTTTGTACTGACACCAAGATGTTTTAGGGTGAAAATAAGCAACTGCCAAGCAACACAGATTTGTATTGTTTTAAAAGGACCATTTTGACACCAGGAGGCAAGCGAGCAGCTGGGACAGGCCTGCAAAAAGCCTGCAGCAAGTAAAATCATTCTGTCCATCACCCACTCTAATTGGAGGGAAAAACAAAAAAAGACATTCAAAGGCTTTGCAAAAGAAAACACCTAATTTAAACCAAGAGTCAAGTACAACTGACTGACTATTGAATTAAGGATCGTCACAGCTGACAACATCAGAATTTCATTACCAAAACTCAAAAGGAATTTGCAAGGTAGTCACCTCATTTCTCCCTTTTGGTTGGAACTCAGATCCACAAACTGTGCCTCTATTCATTTTCCACCCATGATATTCTTAAACAGTCTGCCAGTTTGCCCTACATGTTAATGAATAAGTGGGTGTATTTGGATTCAAAGATGGTCATTTAAATTTGCATTAGGAATTAATAATCTGTTTTGCCATAATTTAGAGCAAAGGGTTGTTATATAAATAAGCAGTTTCTTGTTAAATGATTAAACCTGGTGAGTTTCTTTGATCATAGTTAATAATGGTCACTGTCCAGCTAGGTCAGACAGAGTCATACAGCATGGAAACAGATGCTTCGGTCCATGCTAAGCATAATCCCAAACTAAACTAGTCTCACCTGCCTGCTCCTGGCTCCTATTCCTCCAAACCTTTCCTATTCACGTACTTAGATAAGTATCTTCTCAATGTTGTAACTGTGCTCACAACCACCACTCCCTCAGGAAGTTCTTTCCACACATGGACCACTATGTAAAAAAAAATTTGCCCCTTAAGTCTTTTCTAAAGCCTCTCCCCTCGCACCTTAAAAGTCATTCAGGCATTAACCATGCTAGGTGATTAAACTGCTCAAATTTCACACTCATGACGATTCAGAGAATAATGGGGTTTTACTTTCAGTTTACTATTCACTCCCATCAGGGTACTGACAAAGGGCAAGGCAAAGGTGACAGTGAAAGTTTAAGGACACAAATCAACACTCACCTGATCTCGAAGCTTCATTGCTACCTGATCAATTTCTCCCCTGACAGAAATGGATTCGCCACACCAAGGAGCATAAAACAGAATAACGTAGACTTCAGATATGTGACAATATCTTTCCACTTGATCCAGTTGCCCCATGTACAGGTCAATAACAGGAGAGTTGGGGGAGAAAAACCGAACAGGAGGTGGGGCCATTTTGACTACATCTTTGGCTCGACTGGAAAAGAAACCAAAAAAGTAAACACTCATTTCTCATAATGAAATCAGGATTTAAAATTGTACAATTGCCTAACCTGCTAGAACATCTTAAATGGAAATAACGCGCTCAAATTTCTCACCTCTTAACAAGAATGTCAGTCATTGCGGTTATGATTTAGTACTTTTAACTTCCAAGTCAATCAGGATCAGAAATGGAAATAAAAGTAAATAAACATGTTTCACCTTTTTACTTCTCAATGTCATTCATCTGAAATCTTGCTTTTTGCAAAGCATGCTTGAATTAGAAACTAAATGATTTGCTGTGACTGAAGTCCCCACAATTCACGAGCATTCACAGTGAAAAGCTGGTTATTTCTGATTTTTACTGGGCATTCATTGCTCAAATAGGCTTCACACTTCAATAGGATTATTTCCATGCCACCTGTAATCCAATAATGCACCATACCAACTAGATTGTAATATCCTCTCAATGTTTCACTTCAGAAAGCAGAGTACTATTTAATATTCTGCAGAATTTTGCTGTAAAGATAAACCTGGGTGTCCTTGTACCTGAATCACAAATCGTCAGCGTGCAGATATAACAAATAATTAAGGAGGCAAATATAATGTCGATCATTTCTCACGATGAAAGAGAAGACTTGCTACAACTATACAGGGCATTGGTGAGGCCATTTTCAGAGTGCTGTGTAGAGTTTTGGTCACCTTAAGACAGACAGAAGGTTCACAGGGCTGATTTCTGGGTTGAGCAGTTACAAGGAAAAGTCAAGCAGGTTAGGCTAATACTCAATGGAGTTTGGAAGAATGAGGTGATTACTGAAATATAATACTCTGAGGGGCTTGAAAGGGTAAGAGCTACATGTTTCCTCTCATTAGTTAAAATATTTCCCAAAGATTTTAAAAACCAAGGGGTCTTTCATTTAATACAGAGATGGAAGTGGAGGCTGGGTCATTAGATTCATACAGCACAGAAACAAATCCTTCAGTCGATCTCATCCACACTGACCAGACATTCCAATCTGACCTAGTCCCATTTGCTAGCATTTGGCCCATTTCCCTTTAGACCCCTCCAGATGCCTTTTAAATGTTGTAGTTGTACCAGTCTCCACCACATCCTCTGGCAGTTCATTCCATACGTGCACCACCCCTGTGTGAAAAAGAAACCTATGCCCTCTAGTTTTGGAATCACCCACACTGTAGCCTAATTAGCCCCAGCCTAATTCTCCCCATAGTTTAAACCCTCCAGTTCCAAAACATCCTTCCAAGTCTTTTCTGCAACCTGTCAACAACATCCTTCCTATAGAAGGGTGACCAAAACCGTACACAACATTCTAAAAGTGGCCTCACCAGTGTCCTGTACAGCTACAACACAACATCCCAACTCCTATACTCAACGTAATGTGGAACACAATTCATTCTGTGTCAAGGCCATTATTTAAGATTACAAAAAGTTACTAATTTGTCTCTGGTACCTCGCTGTGCAAGACTGCGTTGCAATATCAGTCTATAACAAGATTTAAACAAAAGTTTTTAAAGCATTTTCCAGATACCTGTATAAAGTTGTGACATTCCAAAGTTTTAAAAGCTGCTACATCAGTCCACAAGCCTTCTCTTCTTGATATCGATTGACTGCTAAATAAATGCAGCCAACTTTCACAATAGCAACCTCTTTATTTTAAAAGAGATCATGTATAAGATTACTAACATACATATTTTGTCAATGACTTTGGTTCTACATCTAGTATTTGCTTTCTGCCTGGTCTGAGAACCTCTTTTTAATCTTTCAGCTAATACATGATAAATGTGTTTTCATCATCAGATAACTCAGCAGTAGAAATGTTTTGGACTTTGATGGAAAGTAAAAAAATGTTTCATAGATACTGGATGCCCACAAAGCATTTTTCACTATTTTTCCTCTTGCACTGTGAACTAACTGGTTCGGCTAGATTAATATTTCATTTTCTTAATTTTCAGGGTGACAAATAACGTAAAAATCTAAGCAAAAAAAAAAATTGGGGCAAAGTGATATTTATGTACCTTGCGTAACAAAATAACTACAGCGATATTAACAAATAACACCGAGATCACTCAAGTTAGATAACAGATATAATTAGAAATAAATGTCTTTTTTCCCATAAGGAGAAAACAAAAAAAAAAGAGATAAATCAAGTTAAAGCATGGATAACAGCGAGCTCAGTTGCTGCATGCCAAGCTGAGTTAGGTAGAAATTTGATTGATAAAGGGAGTTGGGGATATGGGAGCAGGATCAGCAATGCTGGTGGAATCATGGCCAAAATTAGATCACCCATAGTCTTACTGAATGGCTTACCTCTGCTCCCTCTGCTTCGTATAAAAGAGCACTCAACTGAAATCACCACAACATGGCTGGAGTGAAATATTTTACTTGGAACTTCTGTTAATTACAAGGGCCCTTGGACTCGAAACATAACTCTGATGTCTCTCCAGTGATGCTACAGACCTGCTGAGTTTCTCCAGAAATTTTTTATTTTATTTCCAGGTTTGCTGTGCAATCGCCACCTGGTGCCTTGGATGAGATCACTGCTGTTGAATGACAAAAATCCTCTCGAGCAGAAACTAGAATTAAAGTGATGAAGGGGAAAAGGATGAAATTCACCAATGCCATCGATAAATTTCTCAGGCAGCTTTCCAAGAACAGCGGCTAACACCACAGCTTTGACACTGACTACAATATCTGATTGGCAATTTCTGTCAAGTTCATGATATGAAGAGAAAGCCAATAAATATATGTAGCCAAGTGCACTTGTTCAAACTTTTGGAATATTGCGTGCAATTCTGGTCTCCTTCCTGTCGGAAAGATATTGTGATACTTGAAAGGGTTCAGAAAAGATTTACAAGGATGTTACCAGGGTTGGAGGATTTGAGCTACAGGGAGAAGCTGAACAGGCTGGGACTGTTTTCCCTGGAGCGGAGGCTGAGGAACCTTAAGAGGTTTATGAAATCATGAGGGGCATGGATAGGGTAAATAGACAAAGTCTCTTCCCTGAGGTGGGGGAGTGCACTACTCGACGGCATAGGTTTAGGGTGGGGTGGGGGGGTGGGGGAGGGAAGGATATCTAAGGCCTCAGCTATCCTGATTGCTTTTCCTGAATGTAAAATAGTGAGCAGTTATTAAAAAGATGGGGTACTGGGCTAATGGTCGGATACTTGGTAGTGTGGATGAGCAGAGGGATCTTGGTGTCCATGTACACAGATCTTTGAAAGTTGCCACCCAGGTAAATAGTGCGGTGAAGGAGGCATATGGCGTACTGGCTTTTATTGGTAGAGGAATTGAGTTCTGGAGTACTGAGGTCATGTTGCAGTTGTATAAGACTCTGGAGTATTGTGTGCAGTTTTGGTCGCCATACTATTGGAAGGATGTGGAGGCACTGGAACGGGTGCAGTGGAGGTTTACCAGGATGTTGCCTGGTATGGTAGGAAGATCGTATGAGGAAAGGCTGAGGCACTTGGGGCTGTTTTCATTGGAGAAAAGAAGGTTTAGGGGTGACTTGATAGAGGTGTACAAGATGATTAGGGGTTTAGATAGGGTTGACCATGAGAATCTTTTTCCACGTATGGAGTCAGCTATTACGAGGGGCTTTAAATTAAGGGGTGGTAGGTATAGGACAGATGTTAGGGGTAGATTCTTTACTCAGCGAGTCGCGAGTTCATGGAATGCCCTGCCAGTAGCAGTGGTGGACTCTCCCTCTTTATGGGCATTGGATAGGCACATGGAGGATAGTGGGCTAGTGTAGGTTAGGTTAGGTGGGCTTGGATCGGCGCAACATCAAGGGCCAAAGGGCCTGTACTGCGCTGTATTTTTCTATGTTCTATGTAAAAAAAAAAAAGAGACCTGAGGGGCAACTTTTTCACGCAGAGGGTGGTTCGTATATGGAATGAGCTGCCAGAGGAAGTGGTGGAGGCTGGTACAATTGCAACATTTAAAAAGGCATCTGGATGGGTATATGAATAGGAAGGGTTTGGAGGGATATGGGCCGGGTGCTGGCAAATGGGACTTTATTTGGTTGGGATATCTGGTCGGAATGGACAAGTTGGACCGTAGGAGCTGTTTCCATGCTGTACATCTCTGTGACTCTATAACTCAGTGTTTGTGTCTTCCAATGAAGCAAAAATGAATAGTATGTGATACAGTGCCACCTAGCAACAAAACATTGATACTGCGGAAATATAATAGGATATTGGGGATTGCAATCTACTGGATTGGAGTCTGTGGACATTACCAAATGCAATGAAAACCTGGTTTTTAAATTTAAGAATGATAAAACCCAGAGACTGGCATCAGAGTTCTGCCAGTGCAGCACTTACAATCAAAAATGTCCCAAAATTTTGATGGAATAAATGATGCATGCACCTATTCCTATCTGCCCTGGTGTGTGCCAGCCTGAACTTTAAAAAAAAAGCAGCAAGATTTGTGGCCTTTTGGAGAAACAGAAATTGGCACACTATAGGGTTCAATTATAGGCATGCTATCAAATACAGCTGAAAGAATTTGTTTTTAAATGTGAATACGAAAAGCGAATGCAATCCACTGAAGACTTGACAACTTTGAATGGGTGCAACTGGAAAACCTAGAGGAAATTATAAAGTATTGCCTGGATTGAAGCTGAACTTTGGTCAAGTTCACCAATCCATAGGCGATTAATGTTGGTTAATGCAGTAGTGTTGCAATTGGTTTTTAAAAGTTAAACAGGACCCCTTTTTAAAAATTAAATGCATTCAAGTAATTGCTTGTACTTATGGCTTTATAAAACTGAATTTACTGTGATATTAATACATGTTTAAAAGGTTAGCTAATTATTTCACAGGCCGGGATGAATTCATGTAGTGAATGTAGGTTGTAGTGCTGCTCTCTAAACAGAAATAAAGTATTAAAAATAGACATCAGATTAAATCAATACAGATGAAGTGGCAAAACCAGCTGAACATTGTTGATGAAAGGCTTTTGCCCGAAACATCAATATTCCTGCTCCTCGGATGCTACCTGACCTGCTGTGCTTTTCCAGCACCACATTCTTGGCTCTAATCTCCAGCATCTGCAGTCCTCACTTTCACCTTGTAATAAAATATGACCATACCTGGTGAAACACCCACCATACAGACAGTTACTGCTATCACTATGTAAACTAAACGAGAGAGTTAATTATTTTACTACCGCACCAAGGTTTAATTTATACATGCGTTCACAGGAGACAAGCTGCTAGCAAGGCCAGTTTTTATTGCCCATCACAATTACCCATTACATGGTGATAAAAATGAGTGCTTTAGAGGTGGTGGTGCTCCAGGTGGCAGATACAGTGGATTTAGAAGGTGAGGCCAAAAGTAGTCTTGCCAAGTTATGGATGGTACACAATGCTGTCATTACACACTAGTAAAGGGAGTGAATACCAACAATTCTAGCCGTGAAGTTTCTCTTTTTATTGGAGCCAAATTCATTCAGCAAAGCTGGAGAATTCCATCACACTTCTAATTTGGATCTCTTGATAGAGGTTGTGGAGGGTCAAGAGATCAGACACTTAATCAACAGACTCTGACCTGCCCTTGTAGTCACAATAGGTATATTGCTGGTCCAGCTAACTTTGTCAAATAGGAATCCAATGATAAAAATGCCATTCATAATAAAGGGAAGGCAGTCAGTTACTCCCTTGTGGGCAATAGCCATTGCCTGGTCCTTTTGTGGTATGCATGGTGCATGTTACTCATCAGCCCAGCCTGAATATTGTCGAGGATGCAGACAATTGCATTACTACCTGGAGTTTCTAATGATACCAAACTGTGCAACCATAAAATGAAACTCTCAACCACTTCTGTGACCTTATATAAAAAAAGTCATTGATGAAGCAGCGAATAAAGATGGTTAATCCTAGAACATGACCCTGGAAAACTGGGGTTCTTGGGCAAAGTGGTAGCGGCCCTACTGCTGAGACAGGAGGCCAGGGTTTAAGACTCATCTACTCCAGAAGTAGTGTGGCATAACACAGGTTGATTAAAATATCGAACCTGTGAAACTCCTACAAAGATGTTTTGGGGCTGAGACAACTAGCCTTTGACAACTCCAACTATCTTCCAGTGTACTAGATAGGAATTCCAACCAGTGCAAAAAAAAGTTTCCCCAATTTCAAATAGGACACCTTGACTCCATACTTACTGGAATATCTTGGCTGGAGACAGTTATTTCTGGAGCACAAGTCTTCAGCACTGGAGCTGAAAATGTGTTGCTGGAAAAGCGCAGGTCAGGCAGCATCCAAGGAACAGGAGAATCAATGTTTCGGGCATAAGCCCTTCGTCAGGAATTGTGACGTTTTGGGCATAAGCCCTTCTTCAGGAATTGTGACGTTTTGGGCATAAGCCCTTCTTCAGGCTTATGCCTGACCTGCTGCGCTTTTCCATGCCTGACCTGCTGCGCTTTTCCAGCAACACATTTTCAGCTCTGATCTCCAGCATCTGCAGTCCTCACTTTCTCCTCTTCAACACTAGATTCAGGCTGTGAAGCCCATAGCCTTTGCAACATCCACTGCACACTGTCAAATCTTCAGCCATGGAGTGAACTGAATTGTCTGAAGACTGATTTCTGTGATGAGGGAGACCAAAGGAGGACGCAAGGATGAGTAATGTCATAGGCATGTTTGGCCGACAAAGTCAAGAAACTTCCAGCCTGGTCTTTTGGTTTCACACTCTGGGCTCTGCCACTATTCAAGAGGGAGATGTTCAAATGGATGTTCATATCATCACTTCCAGTTGTTGAAAAGGAGGTACCTGCCAGCTACACCACCTAAACAAAAAAAAACCAACTACAGATGCTGGAAATCAAACAGAAATTGCTGGAGATACTTAGTACGTCTGGCTGCATCTTTGGAGAGAAAGCAGAAACCAGTGACCCTTCTTCAGAACTTGTCAACTGTTGTAGACCTGGCAAGAGTAAAAAGCATACAGCCTCAATTTCTGTTAGTATCCTATTAATTGAAAGAAACCTGCTAATTGAATCAGGAGCTCAAGTAATAGAAGTGTACAGAATGGAGGTCACAGATCACTTTCACGCTATGAACAACATATGAGAATACTATTGGGAACTTTCAAGAAGACTATACTCTACTCGCCTTGCAAAAGAATAGGCCAAGTTATGTTCCAAATACAATTAGTTGATTTTTTATGACTTGTTGAAATTAAACTCAGCTACTATTGTACATACAGAAGATTCCCTTAATGAAGCAACAGAGATGAATAACCTGGTAAATTAAGAGTTTGGCAATCAGGGATAACAGAGGAATTCTAGCCTATTGGAGGAACATTAACCAGGATACTGGGAGC
Source organism: Chiloscyllium plagiosum (assembly GCF_004010195.1). NCBI lineage: Eukaryota > Metazoa > Chordata > Chondrichthyes > Orectolobiformes > Hemiscylliidae > Chiloscyllium > Chiloscyllium plagiosum. The sequence goes on along the minus strand of NC_057730.1, from coordinate 46,668,151 downwards.
AATGTCTTGCTGTGAATGAGAAACTGAAGGCATACTCAAATTTAGTACTATTTGGAAAGATCACCTAGATGACGTGTTCACATCCTTGAATGGAGCTTGAACCTATTTCAAGCTTGATTACTCAACCTTTCTGAAGTCATTAGGTTCACCATGTCTCCTTTAAAGAGTTACCAATTACTTCCAGGTAAAAAACACTTACCACACAAAAACATCCAAACAAAAAAAGTGTAGGCCTTCTATGTTTTTCAGGGACAAGACATTGATTTTAAAATCATTTATCTTCTACTACAGTTCTTTAAAATGTAGTAATGTCACCTCTTCAATCCAGAATGTAGAATGGAGATCTGTTAAGCCACTACTTGGTAGCACACTTATCAGATGCAAGGTTGCAGAATCAAAATTTGTTTGTGATATATATAAATGATCTGGAAGAGGGCACTGCTGTTATGATCAGCAAGTTTGCAGATGACACAGATTGGTGGAGTAAGAGAAAGCATAAAGGGGCTGTCAAAGAATATAGATAGACTGGAGAGTTGGGCGGAAAAGTAGCAGATGGAATTCAATTGGGGCAAATGTGAGGTGATGCATTTTTGGAAGTCTAATTCTAGAGCAAATTGTACAGTGAACGAAAGAGCCTTGGGAAAAGTTGATGAGCAGAGAGATCTGGGAGTTCAGGCCCATTGTACCCCGAAAGTTGCTGCACAGGTGGATAGAGTGGTCAAGAAGGCATATGGTACGCTTACCTTCATCAGATGGGGTACTGAGTACAAGAGCTGGCAGGTCATGTTAAAATTGTACATGACGTTGGTTCGGCCGCATTTAGAATACTGTGTACAGTTCTGGTTGCCACATTACCAAAAAGATGTGGACGCTTTGGAGAGAGTGCAGAGAAGCTTTACAAGGATGTTGTTTGCTTTGGAAGGTGCTAGCTATGAGGAGAAGTTGAGTAGGTTAGGTTTGTTTTCAATAGAAAAAAGGAGATTGAGGTTTACAAAATCATGGAGGGTCTCGACAGGGTAGACAGAGATAAGCTTTTTCACCAGGGTGAAGGATTCAATAACGAAAGATCACGCTTTCAAGGTGAGAGGTGAAAAGTTTGAGGGGGATACATGCAGCAAGTACTTTACACAGAGGGTGGTGGGTGTCTGGAATGCGTTGCTAGCAGAGGTAGTAGAGGCAGGCATGGTAAATTCATTTAAGATGCGTCTGGACAGATGCACGAGTAGATGGGGATCAGAGGGATATAAATGCTTAGGAATTGGACAACAGGCTTAGACAGCAGATTTGGATCAGCTCAGGCTTGGAGGGCTGAAGGGCCTGTTCCTGGGCTGTAAATTTTCTTTGTTTTGCTCTTTGTTTAATCAATTCTCGCTTGAGACAAAGCATTGAAAAATTCAAGGCTGACACCAAGAGTAGGTCAGAGTGAATACCATACTCCTGAATTTTGAAGGAGATCTCAACGGAGACCTTGTGCACTACCCAAAAGTCCCTACGCAGACTGTGAACTGACAAAGACCACCAGTTGCTTCAAGATGATTAAACTACCAAAGGAAACATACTTAAGGGTTGAACTATATTTGGATCTGTGGGACTGGATAAGCCTAGCCGACTGGAAAATGTTCAACACCAGTCATGATTTCTTAAAATACCAAAGTCATCAACGTCAGCAAGAGCTGAACATCATTCCGGCTTGGGCTGATGACTGTCAAGTTACATTTACACCACACAAGTGCCTGGCTACATTCAGCTCCAAATAGAAAAAGTTTCATTCGTCAACATTCAGTGTCATTACAGTTACTGAATTCCTCACTTTTAAACATTACACTATTAATTTTCAAAGGCCAAACAGCAGTGCCTGGTCTCCAGTTATCTTGGACACTCCTCACTGCTGGACCAAGACCTTGCGCTACTAAGCCCGTGTGGCAGCCAGCATGTAATGGTTTACCCACATGAAAAAAAACTCTCACAGGCATCTTCCCTTACCCCGAGTGTGGAAGAGAGTCATCCTCACCTGCAAGGGACCACTAATGAATGAATGGTCAACATTCTGCAGTTTCCATTGATCAGATACTACATTAGACCAACCATTTCAATAATGAGGCTGCAAGGTGGGTTAAAAGTTAGGTAGTCTGCGTGAAAATGAGAAACTTGCCTCCCAGCTCCTCAAAGCCTGTCCACCGCCAAGACACAAATTAGGAATGGAATGAATATTCTCCACTGACCTAGAAGAGCTCCAAAAACATGAAGCTTAACAACATCCAGGACAAAGCAGCCTGCTTGATTGTTGTGCCATCCAACATCTTCAACATTTGCTCCACTCTGCATCAACAGTGACAGCAGTGCTTACCATCTAGAAGATGCACTGCAGGAACGCAAAGTTGCTCCAACAGTATCCGCAAAGTGGATGACTCTCTTCCACACACAGCAAGTCCACAGGTGGCTATACAAACCAATGCAGTTCTGCAGGCTCTGTTACACTTGGGGAAGGTGGTGGTCACGGGAAAGGGTGGGAGAGGTGGTGTGACAATAGAAAATAATAGACAATAGGTGCAGGTGTAGGCCATTTGACCCTTTGAGCCAGAACCACCATTCATTATGATCATGGCTGAACATCCACAATCAGTATCCTGTTTCTACCTTATCGTCACTAAGAGCTCTATCCAACTCTTTCTCGAAAGTATCCAGAGACTTGGCCTCCACTGCCTTCTGGGGCAGAGCATGCCATATACCCAGCACTCTGAGTGAAGAAGTTTCTCTTCAACCTCTGGTCTAAATGGCCTACCCCTTATTTTTAAACTGTGTCCTCTGGTTCTAAACTCACCCATCAGCAGGAAAATGCTTCCTTCCTTCCAGAGTGTCCAATCCATTAATAATTTTATACGTCTCAATCAGATCCCGTCTCATCCTTCTAAACTCAAATGTATACAATGCGCTCTTATCGTTGTTTTCGCATGGCTTCCGCTCTTTCCCCAAAGGCAAGTCTCAAGATGCTCGACATCTTCCCAGATGTTCCTTCTCTACTTTGGATGATCTTGGGCCAGTGATCCCCAGATGTCTGTGGGAATGCCGCATTTGCCAGTGAGGCCTTGAAAATATCACTGAAGCACATTTTGAAGCTGGGAGTACACATTCCTGATGAAGGGTTTGTGCCTGAAACGTCGATTATCCTGCTCCTCGATGCTGCCTGACCTGCTGTGCTTTATCAGTGCCACCGCTTTCAACTCTGATCTCCAGCGACTGCAGTCCTCACTTTCTTCTAGTCGTACACCATCTGCTTGGGGAGTCTTGTGTCAGTCATGCAGACAACATACCCAGCCCATCGCAGCTGATCAACAGTAGTCCATGCCTCGATACTGGAGATTTTGCTCTAGTTGAGGATGCTGATGTTGGTGCGTCTTTCTTCTCAGTGGATTCACAGGTTCTCGCATTGGTGGTGTTGCTCCAACGCCTTGGTGTGCTGTAGACAGAGCAAGAGTGAGGACTGCAGATGCTGGAAATCAGATTCTAGATTAGAGTGGTGCTGGAAAAACACAGCAGGTCAGGCAGCATCTGAGGAGCAGGAAAATTGACCTTTTGGGCAAAAGCCCTTCATCAGGAGGGGAGGCAGAGAACTTCCAGGTTGGAGAGATAAGTGGGAGGGGCTCTCCACCCCAGAGGCTCCCTGCCTTCATTCCTGATGAAGGAATTTTGCCCAAAAGGTCATTTTTCCTGCTCCTCGGATGCTGCCTGACCTGCTGTGCTTTTCCAGTACCACTCTAACCTAGACCCTGTGCTGTAGGCCGTCCATGTCTCACAGCCATATAGGACGATGGGCTCAGTAAGCCAGGATCTTCGTGTCAGATCTGATATTGTTGTCCTCACAGCCTTTTCCTCAGATCCAGCACTGTCTCCAGTGTGCTAGCAGGGCCTTCAGTCGCCTGAGGAAACACGTCCACAACCTCTACCGTGTGGAAGGGCATGAGGCAGCAGATAGGGGGCAACATCACCATCTGCAAGCCACTCAGCACTCCGGCTTGGAACTATATGGTCATTCCTTCACTGTTTAGATTAGATTTTGTTGGGTCAAAATCCTGGAACTGCCTCCCTAAGTGTTGTGGGTGCCCCGGCAGTAAATGGACTGCAACAAATCAAGACAACAGCTCACCACCTCCACAACCTTTTCCTGGGCAATTGGGAATAGTTAATTAGTGCTGGCCTAGCTCATGACACCTACATCCACAAATTACACTAAGAAACAGAGGAATGCTTCAGGCTAGCAGCTCGTCAGAATAAAAGGAGGAGAAAATCTGAAACTGGTAGCTCTTTTCACAATTTAACATTGACTACAAAAGGTCAAGTCTGCCCCAGAGCCAAGATCTACCCCAATCAGATCCACTCTATACACAACAGCAAGATCAAACCAAAACCTGATCTTCCAGTGGAGTGCTGCCCTCAAGGTTCAGACTAAGTGCTGAGGATGAAAGATTGAGGCAGCTGTCCAAAGGCTCAAACAGGAAAAAAAAAGTGTGTGCCTTTTCCACATTCCCAAACCAAGAAGCTGGAAACTGTGCAAAGCCCCTTGGACCATGCCCACCAAGAGGATGTTTGACATTAAAAATGCATTATAAATATAACCTGTCAGTGCATGATTAGTGAGGTACTTCATATAGCTTACTGATCAGTGTGCACTTTAGCTATGTTCAATTATAAGTTACTTTTTAAAAAAATAAATTGTGCAGGCACGTTTGTTTTTAGAAAAAACACTTCTGTACAAGCTACATATAACTCTAAGTTACCACATTGGTGCAGCCATGCAAAAATATCTTTAAAAAAGTTATAAACTTCTAAAACTATCAACAGGGTGCACTTGTTTCTCAATGGCATAAAAGATAACACATTATTTGGCAAAATAGCAGGTGTTCTTTCCTTCACGTGTGCTGGCAAATATTAAAAGTTTGCTGCCAGGGTTGGAGGGTTTGAGCTATAGGGAGAGGCTGAATAGGCTGCGATTTTTTTCCTTGGAGCGCTGGAGGCTGACGGGTGACTTTATAAAATCATGACAGGCATGAATAGACTTAGAGGGCATAAGTTTTGAGAGAGAGGAGAAAGGTTTAAAAAGGACCAATGGGATGACTTTTTTCACATAGGGCGATGCACGTATGGAACGAGCTGTCAGAGGAAGTGGTGGAGGTTGATACAATTACAACAGTTAAAAGGCATCTGGATGGGTACATGAATGGGAAAGATTTAAGAGCGATATGCGCCAAATGCTGGCAAATTGGACAAGGTCAGATTGCGATACCTAGTCGGCGTGGACAAGTTGGACTGAAGGGTCTGCTTCTGTGCTGTATGACTGTCTGATCACTATCACATTGCTGTTTTTGGGAATTTTCTGCGTACAAGCTGCCTAACTGCTTTCCTATCTAGGCTGCTAAACTTCAAAAAGTCAGTCTTCAACTGTGGAGCATTTTGTGATGCTCTGAGGTTAGGAAAGGTGTTATATAAATATAAGCTATTTCTCTTTTAGTTAGTGCATTTTGGTGTTACTTAAATGTGACAATGGTTACATTTTGGAGCTTTATACTATTGATCTATCATACTGAATGTGTTGTAGTATACCGCAGTTTTGAGAACCAATAAATAGTGTAATTAAACTAAAAATTTCAAGTGGAAAAGGTTACTTTAAAAAGAGAAGATTAGATTAGATTAGATTACAGTGTGGAAACAGGCCCTTCAGCCCATACCGCAGTTTTGAGAACCAATAAATAGTGTAATTAAACTAAAAATTTCAAGTGGAAAAGGTTACTTTAAAAAGAGAAGTATAGATTATAGATGAAAGGGTCTCTTGCTTATTTGTTTGATTCCTGCCCTCCAAAGATATTTGCATACTTGAACTACATAAGCAAAATTAGTAAAAAGGTTAACATTATTATGACTATTCTATGCACTCATCACAAATTTTAAAATCGCAAATCAAGGGAAAAACAAACCTCCCTAATAACAAAACCCCCTCTCTCAAAAATAAGTACTTTCTGAGTTACTCAGTTTAGGTGAGGACCTAAAATCATCAAGGATTGAGATTCGTGGTCACAGCTCCCAGCAGAATTCATAGTGATGAATCATCTTAACAGAACCAACACTGGGTTTCAGTGCGTTAAACAATATCTGCACAGACACAGATGACAAATAGGTGTAAAGTGCAATTCATTATGGCACACTCACAGCAGATTTTCCAGATACACAAAGAACGCCCACCTTTGGTGTAACTAATGTTGCAGCTGCTGTCATTGTTTAAGACAATTAAATACATAAAAGTTTTGGTCATTGCTTCAAGTTGTCTTTGTAAAATAATTTACTGAATGTTATAAAGTGGCACAATTCAACATGTTGCCCAGTTTATGACAATTGATACAAAAAAAGTGATACAATTGGTTAACCTCACTGTTAAATTTGTAATTCTCATTCTTCACTTACCAAATATTTTCTTAAATACAAGTTATGACAATTATTTGGCTTCTACTCACCACCTCATGAATAAAATTTATTTTTTTTTCCCCCACGCAAAAAGACAACAAGTGAACTATTCATTCTTAGCTACATCTATTCCTGATGAAGGGCTTTTGCCCGAAACATTGATTTTCCTGCTCCTCACTGGGGACAGTGCTGGGGGGGGAAAAACCAGACAGTGGGAGGTGGGGGGCGGGTTACACCAGGGACAGTGGGAGGTGGGGGGCGGGTTACACCAGGGACAGTGGGAGGTGGGGGGCGGGTTACACCAGGGACAGTGGGAGGTGGGGGGCGGGTTACACCAGGGACAGTGGGAGGTGGGGGGCGGGTTACACCAGGGACAGTGGGAGGTGGGGGGCGGGTTACACCAGGGACAGTGGGAGGTGGGGGGCGGGTTACACCAGGGACAGTGGGAGGTGGGGGGCGGGTTACACCAGGGACAGTGGGAGGTGGGGGGCGGGTTACACCAGGGACAGTGGGAGGTGGGGGGCGGGTTACACCAGGGACAGTGGGAGGTGGGGGGCGGGTTACACCAGGGACAGTGGGAGGTGGGGGGCGGGTTACACCAGGGACAGTGGGAGGTGGGGGGCGGGTTACACCAGGGACAGTGGGAGGTGGGGGGCGGGTTACACCAGGGACAGTGGGAGGTGGGGGGCGGGTTACACCAGGGACAGTGGGAGGTGGGGGGCGGGTTACACCAGGGACAGTGGGAGGTGGGGGGCGGGTTACACCAGGGACAGTGGGAGGTGGGGGGCGGGTTACACCAGGGACAGTGGGAGGTGGGGGGCGGGTTACACCAGGGACAGTGGGAGGTGGGTGGGGGGGTATGCGGGTGTATCCCCCCTCCCGCCGCCTGCCGTTTACCTGAGCGCGAGCCTGAGGCTGAGGCTGAACAAGGTACAGATGACAGCTACCGCCCCGCACACATACTCGGGCCTCCTGGCCATCTGCCGCACCGTGTGACTGATCCACAGCCAGTGCCGCTGTAACCTGATCATCCCTGGCCGCCGGCCCCGCTCTTTATACCGGGCTGTGAGAGGGAGGGGGGTGGGGGGGGGGTAAAAGCCTCTCCGCCCAGACCCAGGCCTCGGCTCTGCGCCGCCGGGCGAACCCCGCTCCGCCACGTACTCGCCGAGACTTCCGCTCGGTAACCCGGGGTCACGGCGGCGCCGCGCCCGCCCGCGCCTGCGTGGTGACGACAGTGGCGGCGCGCGACCGCGCACGCTCGGCCAGGCGAGACCTCGCCACGCCCACCGCTGCCGGGCATCCGGGTCCCAGCCGGCCAGCCAGTCCGGCCGCCGCGTGGTCCTAGCGCCGGGTGTGGGTGACAACCGCTGAACCAATTGGTGCACAGCAACGTCCCGCAAACCCTTTTGTTTAGTTTTAATCCTTGGATTTTGCAAGTTTGCTGGGGTCCACTGCGGGAAAATCACCCTGCACTTCAAACTGCCTCTTCCAGTTGTTTGGTGTGAGTTCAACACCTCTTACAATACTTAGAAACAGAAAAAGAGAAGGCAAACATTTGTATAGCACCTTTTTTATGACCAATAACTGCCTGAAAGTGCATTACAGCCAATAAAGTGTAATCTTTGTGAGAAATGTGTGTGCACAGGACAGTAAACGACAATGCAAAGCTTAGTTACTGGCGATCTGGACTTCAGCATAAATATTGATCAGGATACCCTCCCAGCATTCTTCAACTTAGTGCCAATTGGATCTTTTCTATCCACATAAACAATCAGAATGGGACCTTTGTTTAACATTTCAAGAAGGCACCTCCAGCAATGCAGCACTCTGTCAGCACTGCACTGGAGTGTCACAACAGCATTTCTCCAAGGGGACATTGACGACTGTAAATCAGAGTAGAATGGAGTGTGGTGCTGGAAAAGCACAGCCGATCAGGCAACATCCGAGGAGCAGGAGAATCGATGTTTCAAGCATAAGCCCTTCATCAGGAATGAGGCTTTTGGGCCAAATGGACTGTGAGATAAATGGGAGGGGGGCTGGGGGAAAGTTAGCTAAGAGTGCGATTGGTAAGGCATGGGAGGATATTTGGGAGAATGCAAGGAAGACATCAATTTGTAATAGGACCCATGCTTTACAGTTGAAGATTCTCCACAGGGTCCACTTGGCCCCAGACGGTTTGTCAAAATTTAAACCAGAGGTATCTTCAGCATGTCCCAAGTGCAAGGTCTGTACGGGTACTCTTACCTACTGTCTTTGGTCTTGTGACAGGCTTCAAACATATTGGAGCGCTGTGGTGGGTGCAATGGAGAGGATTTTAGGTGTAGGGGTGGAGAAGGACCCTATTTCGCTCCTTTTGGGCCTACCCATTGTATTTCCTGCAGACTCACATAACGCAAAACTTTTAAATATTCTTACATTCTGTGCAAGGAACAATATCTTGCTAGGTTGGATATCAGAAAAACCCCCAGGCCTGTCGGGTTGGCGGAAGATTGTTATGGAGCATATTCCCCTGGATTTTCTCACAAATATGGTACACCACAAAACTGAGAATTTTTACAAGACATGGCAACCCTTTTTGAAATACCTGGACACAGATTTATCTGCCACACTAACAAGGACTTTTATATAGCCATAACGATTGTGTTTCATGAGTCCAATATCCAGGGAGGAGGAACTGTGAATATATGAGTGTTGTTTGGCTGGGCTGAGTTATTACTATTTATTTGTTTGTTGTTAGGTATTTATTTAGTTAGTTAAATAGCTAGTTTAGGTTTTTTTAATTTTATACTTCTCTATACATGTTTATACATTCGTATAGGAGGGTGGGTTGGGGAATCTTTATTATTTGGGTTTAGTTTTGTACTATTTTTGTACTGTTTTGAATTGCATTGTTTTGTATTTGTTGTAATATTTAAAAATATTTTTTCTTAATAAAAATATATTATAAAAAAAAGAGTGCGATAGGTAGATGAAGGTGGGGATGAAGGTGTTTGGTCAGAGAGGAGGGGGAGCGGATAGGAGGACAGGTCAAGAGGGTGGTGCCGAGTTGGAAGGTTGGATCTGGGATAAAGTGTGGTTGGGGAGGGGGGTGGTGGGGAAATGAGGAAACTGGTGAAATCCACATTAATTACATATGGTTGGAGAGTCCCAAGGCGGAAGATGAGGCTTTCTTTCTCCAGGAGGCCCAGGATCTGCATGTCCTTGGGAGAGTGGGAGGAGGAGTTAAAGTGTTCGGCCATGGGGCAGTGGGGTAGTTTCATGCGTATGTCCCAGAAATGTTCTCTGAAGCGTTCTGCAAAGAGGCATCCTGTCTCCCAATGCAGAGGAGACCACATCGGTGACCACATAGCAAAATTCACAAGTCACAGAGTCATAGAGATGTACAGCATGGAAACAGACCCATTAGTTCAATCTGTCCATGCCAACCAGATATCCCAACCCAATCTAGTCCCATCTGCCAGCACCCGGCCCATATCCCTCCAAACCCTTCCTATTCATAGACCTATCCAAATGCCTCTTAAATGTTGCAATTGTATCAGCCTCCACCACTTCCTCTGGCAGCTCATTCCATACACGTACCACCCTCTGCATGAAAAAGTTGCCCCTTAAGTCTCTTTTAAGTCTTTCCCCTCTCACACTAAAGCTATGCCCTCTAGTTCTGGACTCCCTGACCCCAGGGAAAAGATTTTGTCTATTTACCTATTCATGCGCTTCATGATTTTATAGACCTCTATAAGGTCACCCCTCAGCCTCCGATGCTCCAGGGAAAACAGACCCAGCCTATTCAACCTGTCCATATAGCTCAACTCCTCCCACCCTGGCAACATCTTTGTAAATCTTTTCTGAACACTTTCAAGTTTCACAACTGCCTTCTGATAGGAAGGAGACCAGAATTGTGCACAATATTCCAACAGTAGCCTAACCAAAATCCTGTTCAGCGGCATCATGACCTCCCAACTCCTGTACTCAATACTCTGACCACTAAAGGAAAGCATACCAAATGCCTTCTTCACTATCCTATCTATCTGCGATTCTACTTTCAAGGAGCTATGAACTTACACTCCAAGGTCTCTTTGTTCAGTATCACTCCCGAGGACCTTACCATTAAGTGTATAAGTCCTGCTAAGATTTGCTTTCCCAAAATGCAGCACCTCGCATTTATCTAAATTAAACTCCTGAACATAAATGGAATGAGCTGCCAGAGGAAGTGGTGGAGGCTGGTACAATTGCAACATTTAAAAGGCATCTGGATGGGTATATATATAGGAAGCATTTGGAGGGATAGCAAGTTGTGACTTGATTGGGTTGGGATATCTGGTCGGCAGATGTTTCCGTGCTGTACGTCTTCTATGATTCTATGACTCTAAGACACATCAGGTCAGGTGACAACCTGCCTTTGTGTGCAGCTCACCTGAGCTCAGGTCCCCTGTCGCACTTGTGGAATACAGTCATCGTAATTTGTTGTATTTTACTTTCCTTTATTCATTTAGAGATCAATTGGGCTTCCACTAATGATACAGCATTGTGGACTGTAGCATGAATTTCAGCCCCTCAATAGTAGTATCCATGTAATAGATGACCCCATAAATTTAACCTTAAGAAAAAGTCTAAAAAATTCAACTTTTAGACGAGTATCTGCGGTATTCATTATGAAGACTCAACGTAGGTAGGTTCATTGATTAAATGCCTCCTGTCGGTAACCTTGTCCCTTGTTTTCAGTTCTCTCTTCCAGGGATACATATAAGATTAGGAGAAGTGGGAACATGAACCAATATAATGCTATGGCTTTCTCCTTGCTGGTTGCTTTTGGAGCAAAACAATGCAGTATCACTCAGCAGCATGAGAACTGCACTTGGTCAATGGAAACCACAAAATAGGTTCTGGTTTTAGTGGGAACTTGTGACTCTTAATACAATCTATCTCAAGCTCAAAATCACACAACACCAGGTTATAGTCCAACAGGTTTAATTGGAAGCACTAGCTTTCGGAACGACGCTCCTTCATCAGGGCCAACCACCTGATGAAGGAGCATCGCTCCGAAGGCTAGTGTGATTCCAATTAAACCTGTTGGACTATAACCTGGTGTTGTGTGATTTTGAACTTTGTACACCCCAGTCCAACACCAGCATCTCCAAATCATATCTCAAGTTCTTTCTTCATGATCACCAGACCAAACAGATTAAGTTTCTCTCACTGGCCTGCTTCATCTGTTCTGTAGTGGAGAAGTCTTCTTTTCATATTAAACTCTGGAGGAAAGCAGCAGTCCCTAGTTTAACAGCAAGTTTTATCTGATCAAGGATCACTGTTTATTCAGACCTTGGGACATCCTCAGACTGGGGAAAAAATGCCTTTGCAGGTAAGCCACGATGAATGATTATAGATGTTTGTTTCATCACCAGAAAGGTTAAGGAGAGCAGTGAGAGAGAAGAAATCAAGCAAGTAAAGGGACTTAAAGAGATAACAATGCAGGCAGATTGAAAAAGTCAAAGAGCTAAAATAGCAGAGCCACATGTTCCAAAGGAATTTTAAAACTCTGTCTTGGGATGTGGGCATCACTAACTTCGCTCGCATCCATTGCCCAGGGAATAGTTAAGGTGCAAGTACATTGTTATTGGTTTGTAAGCTGGACACTGGACGAATGACAAATTTAATTCCCTAAAGGACAATTTTTAAAAATTCATTCACAGGTGTCACTGGCTAGACCAACATTTATTGCCAATTCCTAATTTGTCAAAGGGCAGTTAAGAGTCAACCACATTGCTGTCAGTCTAGAGTTACATGTAGGTCGGACCAGGTGAGGATGACTAAAGGGCAATAGTGAACCAGATGGGTTTTTCCAACAATCGACAATGGGTTTATGGCCATCATTAGACTCTTAATTCCAGATTTCTATGGAATGCAAACTTCACCATCTACTCTGGCAAGATTTAAACCTGGGTCCCCAGAAAACTACCTGGATTGTTGGATTAACAGTCCAGTGGTGATACCATGAGGCCATTGCTTCCCCCATTAGTGAACCAGATGGGCTTTTACAACAATGGCTATATGCTTACCATTAGGTTGTCTTCTTCCCTTCTAGAACATTGTTGAATTCAAATACCATGACAGGATTCAAACATATCCCCAGAACATTAGCCTAGGAACCTATGTTATTAGGCCAGAGGCATTATCATACACTAGCACCTTCCCTTATTAAAGAGTTTTCCACTTTAATTGTTTAGCTTTGAACTTTGGGGTTAATATTGCAGCAGTGGAAGAACAGTTGAATAACATTATGGAAGATTTGCATTACAATTTCTTATGTACGGGTCTGAAAAGGTGAATAATGAGGAGGGCCATAAGCACCTCCCACAATGATTATAACACATGGACTTGAAGATAGAATAGACAAAGATCTCGACAGAGTGAGACCTGACATCTGCTCCTCCTTAAAGTCTCTGCAACATTGTCTATTGGTGAGGCTGCATTTGGAATACTGCATTCAATTCTGGTCCAGTCCTGAAGAAGGGTTACACCCGAAACATTGACCTCTTCACCTCCTGACCCTGCCTGACTTGCTGTGTTCTTCCAGACTTCTGTTTGTCTACATCGGAATGATGTTGTTAAACTTAAAAGGGTGCCAAAAGGATTTACAGGGATGTTGCCGGGATTGGAGGGTTTGAGCTCTAGGGAGAGGCTGAATAGTCTGGGGCTATTATCCTTGGAACGTTCTGAGTTGAGGGGGGACCTTTATAAAATCGTGAGGGGCATGGCTAGGGGTGAATAGCCAAGGTCTTTTCCCTGGGGTGGGGCAGTCCAAAACTATGTGGCATAGGTTTATGGTGGGTGGGGAAAGATTTAAAAGGAACCTAAGGAGCAACACTTTCATGCAGAGGGTGGTGCATGTATGGAATGAGGTGCCAGAGAAAGTGGTGGAGGTTGGTACAATTACAATATTTAAAAGGCATCAGGATGGGTATATGAACAGGAAGAGTTTAGCAGGATATGACCCTCTTTCCGATGGGACTAGATTAGTTTAGGATATCTGGTCGGCATGGATGAATTGGACTGAAAAGTCTGTTTCTGTGCTGAACATCTCTGTGACTCTATGACTGTACCTTGGCAATGTAGCCTGGAACCCATTGTGACATGCAATAGACTGCCATGTTTATTACAATAGACTGTTCTTGCTCAACAAGGAAGTGGTTTTCCTCTACCAAACAGAACCGAGTGGTTCGGTACCGACATCGAAATAGCAACCTCCATGATGAGCAGCAGCTCATATAATGTTGGCGTACTCTCACAGCATGATGGTCATGGTGAAGATTGGAGTTAACTGCTTACACAGTACATGGTAAGCAGTTTTAAGTTACAGTTCAATCAGCAGCAGGGGAGAGCTGAAGATTTAATAACCGTACAGATTGTCCTCAACAAGAAAGACTGTTCCAGTCAATGGTAAAATTATTTCATACCTCGTAACAAAGAACAGTCAGATTGAACCCAAAACATTAACTCTGTTTCTCTCTCCACTGAGGCTGCCAACCAGTTGAGTTTCTCCAACTCTTTCTGTTTGTATTTTTGATAAGAGGTGTGCCGTAGCAGGAGAGTTAGTAATTCCCTGGAGACAGAGGATACAGACAGCAGTGCATGGGACCCAGATCAGAGTTCTCTAGTGAGTAAACAGACAGTGGAGGCTTCATCGGTGAAACATAAACCCCTGGTGGGCCAGAGGAAATCTTTAAACATTCCAATAATCCATGTTGGAAAAGTGAGAGGTTAAAAAGAAAAACTCAGCTCAGTTTATGGAGTTGAGAAACATATTAGCCAAGATTGAAAGGTGGAGCGGACTCGATGGGCCGAATGGCCTGATTCTGCTCCACCAGAATCCAAATCTTCTAGGTCTTGAGTATCACCACCATAGCAAAGAGCTGTGCAAGAAATATTAATCAGAGGTCACAGACCAAGAGGCATCACAAAGCCAGCAATTAAAGTGATAACATGAGGCCATTTAAAAACGACATGAACAATGAATAGCAGACTCAGCTTAAGCCAATTGATTTAATCTATAACTGATGTCACTCTGAGTCGGACATAGTTTGGTGAACAAATAGCCAGGTCTGATGTTCAGATGCTGAGGTAACTCTTATGAGGTAAGTTCCAGCAGGACGTTTGACTTCCTCACTTTCCCAGGAAGAATCCTCAGTCACTGTGACAGAGATCATGCTTAGCCTCAGATTCAGAAATGATGCCATCACTGAGGATGATTGGAGAGTCCAAACCAATCAGCGTGTTGAGGTAAAAGGTTTGACGTGCAGACTGAGGAAAGAAGTGGTGTGCCAACCGCAGTTGAAGATGTGGTGAACACAACTCCATTGATACCACCACTTAGATAGGACAACCAATGCCCAATGAATCAGGATACAGCAAAAAAGAAACTGCCTGTTTCAGCAGGGAAGACATCCTACATGAAGGAAATTCGAGAGATTGGAGGCTCACCAGTTTAAAGTGACCGACAGATCTCAAGACTCTCAAGAAGAGAATCAAAACTGTCACCTCGACAAAGTCCCAGTGTTCCAAGTCCAAAGAGAACATTTTTGAAAAATTATTGAAACCTCCAGATCATGTGAATTTGTAAAGTAAGAGACTTGGAAGAGATGTGGCTGTAGCAAATGTAATTATTGACACAAATATATATCTCAGAGAGAGGTGCATACGGGTCTGAAAGGTTTAATACTGAGGAGTGCCATAAGCATCACCCACCATAACAATGTCATCTGGATTTGTGGCCAGAACAGTTGACACCTCAAAGAAATGAGACCAAAAGCCTACTTTTCAAGAGGGGGCGACTGAGTAGAGCTTTGGAAGCAGCAGTGGCAACAGAGGCAGCAAGGGGGCCCAATGCAGGGACTTTAGCGATTGGCCACAGGTGGTCGGTGTACCCTGGGCAGAGTTCAGGCAGTCAGCGGCATTCTGGAAGTGGCTGGGGGCCTGGACTGGCACCAGAAGGGGCACTCTGGTGGCCTGTGACAGGGCTGGTGAGCTCAGATGGCGGGCAGGGGGTAAGACGGCTATATGGAAGCCCAGGGATCGAGAAATCAAACCCAGCACGGGAGAGGGATTGAACCCAGCACGGGAGGGGGATCAAACCCAGCACGGGAGGGGGATCAAACCCAGCACGGGAGAGGGATCAAACCCAGCAGGGGTGAGGGATCAAACCCAGCACGGGAGAGGGTTCAAACCCAGCAGGGGAGAGGGATCAAACCCAGCAGAGGATAGGGATCGAGCCCAGGGCTGGAGAGGGATCGAGCCCAGCACGGGAGGGGGATCAAACCCAGCACGGGAGAGGGATCAAACCCAGCAGGGGTGAGGGATCAAACCCAGCACGGGAGAGGGATCGAGCCCAGGGCGGGAGAGGGATCAAACCCAGGGCGGGAGAGGGATCAAACCCAGGGCGGGAGAGGGATCGAACCAGGGCAGGAGAGAGAGCAAACCCAGCATGGGAGAGGGATCAAACCCAGCAGGGGAGAGGGATCAAACCCAGCACGGGAGAGGGATCGAGCCCAGGGCTGGAGAGGGATTGAGCCCAGGGCAGGAGAGGGATCAAACCCAGCAGGGGAGAGGGATCAAACCCAGCACGGGAGAGGGATCAAACCCAGCAGAGGATAGGGATCAAACCCAGCACGGGAGAGGGATCAAACCCAGCAGGGGAGAGGGATCAAACCAGGGCAGGAGAGGGAGCAAACCCAGCAGGGGATAGGGATCAAACCCAGCACGGGAGAGGGATCAAACCCAGCAGGGGAGAGGGATCAAACCCAGCAGGGGAGAGGGATCAAACCAGGGCAGGAGAGGGAGCAAACCCAGCAGGGGATAGGGATCAAACCCAGCAAGGGAGAGGGATCAAACCCAGCAGGGGAGAGGGATCAAACCCAGCAGAGGATAGGTATCAAACCCAGCCCGGGAGAGGGATCAAACCCAGCAGGGGAGAGGGATCAAACCCAGCAAGGGAGAGGGATCAAACCCAGCAGGGGAGAGGGATCGAGCCCAGGGCGGGAGAAGGATGGGGCCCTCCTGGGAACACCCAGCTTAAGGTGACTGCAGGACCATAGCGAAAGAAAGACTATAATTTGGAACTTTTAACTTTATTTCTTATTTATTTACTACATTAAACTGACAAGAACTGTAATGTTGAATTTCTAACTTATTTGTTTATTTTCTACTTTTTAAACAAAGATTTTATACCTCGGACCCTCTTTTCTAAGATGGTGCCATACATTGTAAACGTTTCACTGTGTTTTTCTCTCCCTGTCCTTGAGTACACGTGACAATAAAATCTAATCATAATTCAACACCTATTCCTCTTCAAAATCTCTAACAATGTCTACTGGAATACAGTAACCTACAACTAGTTGCTAACATGTAATAAACTGTCTTGTCAGCTACAGGAGATTCTTCTGGTGAGACCAGAGAGCTTTTCCTCTCCTGTATCACACCACTGTATCAGTAAGCAGGCCCTGCAGATCCGACAGTTAAAGAGGAAATTGCAGCAATCTTCATCATGAGCACCAGCTTATGCCATGTAGGGAGCTGGCATATCAACGCTACGGCCTTGATAGCCACATTAGAACCACCCAAAACACTTCATAGTCAATGAAGAGATTTGAAATTGTTATCACTGTGATAATGCAGGAATTTATGTCAATATCATGTGCTACACAAATGTTAGTTTCAGCACGAGTTCCAAACATTAAAAAATATTCTTCCAGTTGAACTGGCATGACCTCAGACTGCCTGAAATATTGGGCTGAATCTTCCCACATTCTGGCTGTGTGGTGGGGTCTTCTCTGTAGACCATTGCAACTTTCCTCACACTGTCTTCCACTCCTCACTGCGTCAATTATATATCAAGGCTCCAGAGCGTCAGAAGCTTACTGGCCTGGGCTGAGATAGCCACTTGGGATGCAACAGTGACCCCTATTGAAAGAAACACTCAGCAACATAGGAAGGACAACAAGGGTAAGTGCTATCACCCTGTCGCCACTACCTCACACTCTACCTTTGCGCACAACTCCCAGCAAGCTTAGTGGTCTACCCTTCTCACTAGTGCACGAAGCATTCACTCACTGGCTGTCATCCATCTCACTCTGCCAAACTACTATGTCCTTCAGCTGTCTGTACTTGTTATCAGCTCATTCCCGATGAAAGGCTTTTGCCCGAAATGTCAATTTTCCTGCTCCTCGGATGCTACCTGACCTGCTGTGCTTTTCCAGCACCACTCTAACCTTGACTCTGATCTTCAGAATCTGCAGTCCTCACTTTCGCCTGTACTTGTTATTTACTCACTCAGGACACCTCAGCACCTTTCCAGGTCCTTCACCCTTTCTGACAGCTTTTCTAGCCACTTCTGTCTTCCTCAATTCCACTTTTTGCCAAGATGGTGAATCCTGGCCGCACCCCCCCATGCTATATCAGATCTGACCCTTACACTCAGAGTTGCCCCCTTTCACTATCGTTATACGCTCTGCGTTCCTGTGTAATAGTTTCAACCACCAACTATTGAATTTCCCACTTTTCTCAAATCAGCATGGACTGCCCCCAATAACATCTTTGATATTTATTGCCTAAGCACCTTGGCCTGATCATGGCTAACCCCTTGAACTGAGATCTTGACTGCTCTCTCATTGATCAGAGCTCCCTTTCACTTGACTAAGGACTACTTCCCTTAGACTTTCAGACGGGTTCATCTGGTTGAAGCACAGTGTAAACTGCTGTAGGTGTAATGTTGGTGCAGCACAGTGCTGTACAGAGGCATGGCCACTTCCTTATCTATTCATTGCTGACACATTATGACAGCTTGCCAGGCCTTCCATCTGCACAAAATCACACAGCAAAATCGAGCTGCAGTGATAGAGCTCCAATCGTAGAGTCATACAGTCATACAGCACAGAAACAGACCCTTCGGCCCAACTAGTCCATGCTGACCATAATCCCAAATTAAACTAGTCCCACCTGCCCGTGCTTGGTCCATATCCCTCCAAATTTTTTTTTATTCATGAACTTATCTAAATGTTTTTTAAATGTTGTAACTGTACCCACATCCACCACTTCCTCTGGAAGTTCATTCCAAACGTGAACCACTCTCTGCGTAAAAGAATTTCCTCGTGTATTTTTAAAAGTTTTTCTCCTCTCATCTTAAAAATATGCCCCCAATCTTGAAATTCCCCATCCCAGGGAAAAGACATCTGCCGCTCACCTATCTATAACCCTCATGGTTTTATAAACCTCTATAAGGTCACCCCTCAATCTCCTATGCTCCAGTAAAGAAAGTCACAGCCTACCCAGCCTCTCCTTGTAACCTAAACCCTCCATTCTTGGCAACAACCTGATAAATTTCTTCTGAACCCTCTCCAGCTTAATGGTATCCTTCCTATAATAGTGTGACCAGACAGCACACAGTATTCCAGAAGAGGCCTTACCAATATCCTGTACAACCTCAATGTAACATCTTGTGTGAAAGTATGAGATAAATGTATG
Source organism: Chiloscyllium plagiosum (assembly GCF_004010195.1). Taxonomy (NCBI): domain Eukaryota; kingdom Metazoa; phylum Chordata; class Chondrichthyes; order Orectolobiformes; family Hemiscylliidae; genus Chiloscyllium; species Chiloscyllium plagiosum. The sequence continues at coordinate 46,649,188 of NC_057730.1, read as the reverse complement.
TCATTTCATACTGTAATCTGATGGGCGCTTTGCAATGTAATATATCAGTGAGCTCCAAAGTTTATTCGTGAAGTAAGGGAGTTGGGAAGTCATGTTGCAGCTGTACAGGACATTGATTAGACCACTTTTGGAATACTGTGTGCACTTCCAGTCTCCCTCCTATCGGAAGGATCTTGTGAAACTTGAAAGGATTCAGAAAAGATTTACAAGGATGTTGCCAGGGTTGGAGGGTTTGAGCTACAGGGAGAGGCTGAACAGGCTGGGGCTGTTTTCCTGGAACATCGGAGGCCGACGGGTGACCTTATAGAGTTTTATAAAATTACGAGGGGCATGGCTAGGGTAAATAGACAAGATCTTTACCCTGGAGTGGATGGAATCCAGAACTATAGGGCATAGGTTTAGGGTAAGAGGGGAAAGATTTAACAGGGACCGAAGGGGCAACATTTTCACACAGAGGGTGGTGTGTGTATGGAATGAGCTGCCAGTGGAAGTGGTGGAGGCTGGGACAATTAGGCAAAAGTGAGGACTGCAGATGCTGGAGATCAGAGTCCAGATTACAGTGGTGCTGGAAAAGCACAGCAGGTAAGGCAGCATCCAAACAGCAGGAAAATTGACTTTTGTTACTCTTGGTGACCTTTTCTCCAGCCCCACCCCTTTTCCATTTATATCTCCACCCCAGAGGTTCCCTCCTCATTCCCGATGAAGGGCTTTTGGCCGAAACGGCGATTTTCCTGCTCCTCGGATGCTGCCTGACCTGCTGTGCTTTTCCAGCACGACTCTAATCTAGAGGCTGGTACAATTACAACATTTAAAAGGCACTTAGATGGGTACATGAACAAGAAGGGTTTAGTGAGCTATGGGCCAAGTGCTGGAAAATGGGACTAGATTAGGTTAGGACATCTGGGTGAGTTATACCAAAGGGTCTGTTTCCATGCTGGACGACTCTATGACTCTAAGTGCTGACGTTTTCTTCTGAATTACTCCAGCATTAATCATAATGAGGTGCTAAGGCTGGTGTTTTGCCGTTACTGATGTGCAAGGATGGAGAGTGGAAATGGTTGTTGCCCCCTCAAGTGTGTATTGAGATTTTGGGGGAAGAAACTTCAATATAGAGGCCTAGAAGAGGCCACTGCTGACCTTCATCTGTCTGGTAACCACTCAGACTTTCAAGACAGAGATTGACACCACCTCATTTCTTGTCAGTGACTGGGAAAGTTGGGAATGAGGCAAGATTAGCTGACATTGCGATACAAACACTTGCAAGTAAGGTCCTTGCCACTTACAAATGAGATTCTCACCCAACTGTTGAAACCTTCAGGGGAAAATCTGATTTTATCAACAGTGAGAATTTCATTTTTCTCATTCTTGTCACTTCCTCCAAAATGTCTTGCTATTGTCTGAGCTGCTCAAGGGCTTGGAAACTGCCACAAATTTGTGAATGAAGGATTCCAATGCTTTTACAGTCAACACCAAATTGCTGAGCTAAAGCAGGAAATAATTCCGTTATCCTGTGTCTAGCCTAGTGAGTAATCAAAATATTGATTATTGGTATCGTCAACACCGTGGGTTCAATTCCCATCTGCAGTCCTCACTTTTGCCTAATTGTACCAGCCTCCGCCACTTTCACTGGCAGCTCATTCCATACACACACCACCCTCTGTATGAAAACGTTGCCACTTCGGTCCCTGTTTGAGGTTGCCATGAAGGACTATCCTTCTCAACCTTTCCCCTTGTCCAAGGTCTGGTGGCCCTCAGGTTAAATCTCCCCCAGTCACTTCTCTCTAATGAGATAGGAACCCCTATGGTCTGGTAAGACTATGGTAACACAACAACAATAATATTGGTATCAAAGTTATAATGGTTTTACAAATGCAACCAAAATGGTCTTTCTATTGCACATTATTGGTTAGGGGACTGATCTACCAAAGGTTTGATATTAACCTTCAACTTTAATAAAAAGACAAATCTTGGAGTTTTTGCAACGCTTGTATCGTGACGTTGTTCTTACAATGACGATTGGTGAGAAAGACCCAGCAACAGTAAGGTATAAATAATATACGTTCAGATAAAGTGTAGTGCATGACTTGGGAAGCGATGTCGATCTCCTAATGTCACTGCTCTTGTTATTCTTGATGGTGGAGATCACAGGCAAGGAAGGGGTTGTCAAGACTAATATCCCTGAGCTGTTGCAGTGCATCCTCAATCTTGTACACTCTTCCAGTGTTTGTCGGAGAGAGAAGTAAAAGCACTCATCACTAGAACAGATGTAAGGTGCTGGTGTCATGTTACTTCCTGACTTGGTCCTTCGAGATGGTTAGATGCTTTGAGAGGCAAGGTTAACCACTACCTCTGATATCCACAGCCTTTGTGCCGCTTTGGCAGCCACAGTGTTGATATTCCAGCGCAGTTCAGCAGTAACCCAACCCCACCCCCCAGTGTACTGATTATTGGGGGAGATGGGGGGGGTCTGCTTCAATAATGGTGGTGTAACTGGTATCCGAGTAAAGGGAACTAATCTTTATCATATTTAAGCAATCATCCCCTCTCAACAATGTGAGCTGCCATTTGTCAACCCATGTTTGGATGTTATTCACATGTTGAAGTGGACTGGGAGAAAGTGAGGACTGTAGATGCTGGAGATCAGAGTCAAGAGTGTGGTGCTGGAAAAACACAGCCAGTCAGGCAGCATCCGAGGGGCATGAGAATCGATGTTTCTGATTAAGGGCTTATGCTCGAAACGTCGACTCTCCTGCTCCTCAAATGTTGCCTGACCGGCTGTGCTTTTCCAGCACCACACTCTCGATGTTGAAGTGGACTGTTTATTACTGTGTAGAGAGATGAATGCGGAATCACCAGCAACATTAAATTGAATAAATTGGATCAAGGAAAAGTCCTTTAAAGATTTCCTGCAATGAAAGCTAAGGACATTGATGTGTGCCCTTTGACTGACAGAATGTCCCTCTTCCTTTCTATCAGATATGACAACAATCACTAGAGCGTTTCCTGTGACTCCCAGGGTCATTCCCAATGATGGCATCAACTACTCATGATTTTAAACATGGACTGTTGTTTGTAATATATATAAAAGATTCAGATGAAAATGTAGGTGATCTGATTCGTAAGTTTTGCGGCAGAGGAAGTGGTAGATGCAGGCACAGTTAAAACATTTAAGGGACATGAATAGGAGATTTAGAGGAATATGGGCTAAATGGAGACAAATGGGACTCGTTTAGTTTGGGTTGACATAGACTGAAGGGTTTGTTTCCATGCTGTATGTCTCTATGACACAAAAGTTGATGGAGATGTAGATAGTGAGGAAGGTTATCAAAGGATACAGATCAGTTGGGAAGCTGGGCGGAGTAATGGCAGATGCAGTTTAATTTGGACAAGTGAGAGGTTAGGCATTTTGGAAGGTCAAAATATGCTGTGATCTCTGGTGCAAGATAACATGGCAAATGAATAGGAAGTCCAGTGAAATATTACCCATTTACATTGCTCTTAAAGCTCCACATGAAACTACTTGTGGAAAAGTTTTTCTTTTAAAATGTAAAAACAAGCTCAAAAGCATTGGAAGTCTGACTTGTAATAAATAAGAGCTCTCCCAAAACTTTAGTATAATAGTGAAACCCCAGGAGGAAATTCTTGGCTGAAAGGCAACATACTCACTGAGTATTACTATTCTAGAACTAATTCAGAAGCCGGAATCCTTACCATGAACAGATCCTACAATGTGAAATGATAATTCCTTGAAATGTCTGGGTTTAGTGTTATTGAAGTGAGGAAATTATAATGGTAGAAGCAGAAAGCCTTTTTGATCTTGAAGCTGTTTTGAAGATGCTGCTTCAGGATGTAGAGATTTTAGTGGCAACGAGTGAAAAGTACGCTCCTGAAGATACTCATTCGTAACAGTCGTCTTTGAGTTGGGGTAAGCATTTTTGGCATCGTGCCGTTATTTGGGAAGCTTGAGTCGCTTGATGCAGCCATTGAAGATTGGGCTCACAATGTGGCAAGAATGTGTTACTTTTTCTGGGCAATTGAAAAGCAACCAATAATTCTCCTGACAGCTTGTGAATCCACAGCTTTTTTGGTTTATAGGAGTCTAAATTTCCCTGAGGTAGCAGATACTAAAACCTTTCAAGCCTCCTCTAACTCTGAGATGGCATCAGTTTTACCCAGCAATTCTAGAACCAGGGGAATCAGTATTGGCATTTTTGACGAGGTTAAGATGACTGGCAGAGACATGTGACTTTCATCTAACCCTTATTGAGATGTCAAGAGACCTGTTTGGTATGCAGGATTAATGTTTAACCATGCAAAAGTGCCTACGAGCTGAAGCCTAACTGGACTTCAAACAGGCACTACAACTGGCTTTATCATTGGAAGGCGCAGCAAGTGCAGTATATTCTATCAGAAGTAAACACCTTCACCAGGCCGATTGAGCTTGGGGAACACCGCTTGAGTGAAGGTGATTGCAGAGCCTCACTCAGGACATATCCTGAACAGAGGGACTCTAGGTCAGCCCACCACAAAATCCCAATACAAAGCCAAACCTCGTCCAAATGGTTAACATTTTCTTCAGAGTCCAGGCCGGCAGGCCATTGCTGCTGATATGTGGACTTGAGACAGCAAGAGTCCCACTAGGCCCAAACTGAGTAAGAGAACTGACAGGCCAGTATCCAGAAGAGTCCACACCCTGGGAAGTCCACCTACATCTGGTTTGAAATTGCTTAGCAACATGCAAATCTGAACCAATCAAAATAAATCACTAGTTAAATGGTCACCCAATTCTAATGGAGGTTGATATCAGTGCAACAGTTTCAGTGATCATAGAACCATAACAAAACCCTCAAATTTGTGCAATACCTCATCTAGACTGAGAACTTATACCAGGGAACCTTGACAGATTAAAGGTACAACTTCGGTTTCAGTCTCTTACGAGACACAACTGTTCAGTTATTACTGATTGTGTAAAAGGCTGGGGCCCAAGCTTGATTGGCTCATGCAACTACAGGGATAGCTCCAGCAGAGTTGCTAATGGGGAGAAGACCCTGCACCAGTTAAATCTGATCTTTCCGGACGTGGGATGGAATGGTATCGGGATTGCCAATGTCAGACATTACGCTAAGTGAAAGAGACAGTTTACTACAGGGGAGCAAGTTTGGTGTAGGAATCATGGGAATAACCTGTGTGGGTAAGAAGCATGGGAGACACGAGGTCAGTCCAGTGACATATAAGGTTGGTTAGGTGTAACAAGCAAGCTTGTGGACCACATGAAAGTTGTAAATTCACAACGACATGGGAACAAAACATGCTCACTCATTGACACCTTTCCGACTGTTCTGGTACCCGAGCCATCATATCTTCATGATACCTTGCAGTCAGGGGTGGAAATGGTGGATGTCACCGCCTGAAGGGGAGAATGAATTTCTTCCGAGACGCTCTGGTGAAAGAGGTGAACTACTGTGCATTAGATGCTGCCCATATCAGAGGTGGAATTGGAGGAACCCGATCTGGTGCTAAAATGCCCCAAGAGGAGCTACAATAAAAAAATAATCAGTCTATGTCCTCGGAATCAGAGGTGGAGGGATACAGTGATTGGAACAAGTTCAGCCAGGTGAACCTCATAGAAGATCAGTTTCCCGATTGGGGCTGTTAATCTGGTCCAGTGAGGGAGCTCTGGTTGACAGTGACAGATAGGCGTGTCAGAGGTTCTGTACACTCTGACAGCTGGGTCAATGTCAAGGGCTCTCCTCGTGGAAATAAAACATGGCTCAGTAATGGGATTCTGGCCTCTGTGGAGTTATTTCACAAAGCCCTTATGGAAACCGGCAGATTAAGTGTCACAATTCAGCATAATACCAACGTACATATATACTTTTCCCAGAACAAACTAAGTAGCTCACATTTCTACATGTTGATTAAAGACCAAAGCATTATTTAAAACTGCAATTTCAAAGTGCATGGTCAATACAGTTTACCTTTTTACACTTACCAAATATCAAAATAAGTTGATTTACATCTTTATATTCCATACTCCATTGCTGAATTCAAAGCAAAGACAAAAATCACAGTTCCCACAACATGGTCATAAAAGAGCCAATACTTCTATCCATTCTGGAGAATTTGTACATAGATTTTTAAGAAGCACCTTTGGTAAAAACAGAGACAAAAATAGAGGTTGCTGGAAAAGCTCAGCAGGTCTGGCAGCATCTGTGCAGAGAAATGAGTTAACATTGAGTAACCCTACCTCAGAACTGCTTTTCCAGCAAATTATATTTTTGCCCCCGATTTTTATCCATTTTTATCTTTGGTATAAAGTTGGTGTTTACATATATGATACTATGTCCTCCCTTAGATACTTTTCTAAGGCCACATTTATTATAAACTAGCATGTGGAACAACTAGCCTACAGGACCACAGCATTACAGTGTTATATCACGACCCGGCGCATGAGAAGTATGGATAGGGTGAAAAGCCAAGGTCTTTTTCGCAGGTTGGGGGAGTCCACACCAGAGGGCATAAGTTTGGGGTGACAGAGGAAAAATTTATAAGGGACCTAAGGGGCAACTTTTCACACAGAGGGTGGTGCATGTATGGAATGAGCAGCCAGAGGAAGTGGTGGAGGCCAGTATAATTACACCATTTAAAAGGCTCCTGGATGGATACGTGAATAGGAAGGGTTTAGAGGGATATGGACCAAATGCTGGCAAATAGGACCAGATTAATTTAGGATATCTGGTTGGTATTGATGAGTCGGACTGAAGGATCTGCTTTTGTGCTGTACAACTCTACAAAATGCTGCTATGTTTTGTATTTGTCTTCAAGCATCCATGTGTAACTCCACTACAACATATGGGTGATATTTCCCCAGTAGTGTTCATCTTGTTAGAACAATAAGTTGGTCTGAAATAACCAAATAGATTCAAATATTTACAGACTCAACACTTGGTGATTGCTTCAAAAACTAATTATCTTGAAATGGGGCAGGGCTGGTGAAGAATCTGCAAATGCGCTGGTAGTAACATCACTGCCAAAGGAACACAGTAATATCAGCAGCGCACGTGCAGACCAATCCAAATGCCTATTGCAGTCAGCAGCAATTCTGGCGTTTGGAGTACAAAGGGTCCACACTATTTGTTGCCTCAATAGTAGTTGATTCACATATATGGGGTGGCACGGTGGCTCAGTGGTAAGTACTGCTGCCTCACAGCACTCTAGACTCAGGTTCAATTCCAGCCTCAGGTGATTGTGTGGAGTTTGCACATTCTCCCTGCGTTTCTTCTCTGCTCCGGTTTCCTCCCACAGTCCAAAGATGTGCAGGTCAGGTGAATTGGCCATGCTAAATTGCCCATAGTGTTAAATGCATTAGTCAGAAGGAAATGGGTCTGAGTGGGTTACTCTTCAGAGGGTTGGTGTGGACTTGTTGGGCCGAAGGGCCTGTTTCCACACTGTAGGTAATCTAACCATGTCCATGTCCTGAAGAAGGGCTCATGCCCGAAACGTCGATTCTCCTGCTCCTTGGATGCTGCCTGACCTGCTGCGCTTTTCCAGCAACACATTTTCAGCTCTGATCTCCAGCATCTGCAGACCTCACTTTCTCCTACATGTTTTATTACAAAACAATTTTCATTACATATTCAGCTATTTCATACACAAGTCGCTATCTTGGTGTGACGCCAAAACATTCATCCATTAATTCTTATGGGAAGTAAACCCTGTTCTTAATATTTTTGTTATTCATCCTCCTGTGATCACAGTCTTTTTTTATGCTTCAAAGTGCAAATGGATACATTACTATGTTTCTGCACTTCAACACCAGGTGGTATCTTAATGTCCAAGGTCTACACCTCTTAGTTCTGTATCACAATACTGCTCCTTGATAATTATTGCTGCTGACAGCATCTTCCCTCCTGCAAACCTGCCTGCCTGTCTAACTCTGATAGCACAGCCTCTTCCTTTCGATCCATTCCCCTCACTAATCTTACTACATTCAATTTTGTGCTGTGAATTTGTTGAGGACGGGGAAACAATAATACCTTTTGTGGTGAGGAACTGGTAAAAGAGGAATATAATGATTATTGGCTGGCTGGGGTGCCCAGGCGGAGGGGGTGGTGTTAAGTTCAAAGTGGACAAAAAAAGACCATGTTGGGAAAGAACGATTAGACAAGAAACACAGAATGAAAAAAGGATCAGGGAAAGAACAACACAATAAAAAGTACAGCCATAGAACAGAAAGATAATGAACAGAAAGACAAAAAAAGACAGTGCAGACAGGCAAAACAAACAACTAAGGGATGACAGAGCATTTTGAAATACACCCCATCAAGACTTGCTGTCAGTTACTAAAGTCATTGCTTCCAAAATCAAATTGGATTTCTGGGATAACGCGCATTTTGGCAATGTGATTCGGCTATAATGTCACTGAAGGATTAGGGAATGGTGTTTTGGAGAATGCTTACCTCCGTTGACAATAGTGTAATTCCAGCAAGGATCAGTTTGTGCACTTTGATCGGCGCATGCACTGATGTCAGCTGTCAATAGAGCAGCTTTCTGTGACAGGCACTGTACAGGAAGCAGCTTTCTCACATTTTTTACTTGTACTGTTCAATTTCCTTTTGTTTCAGTAATAAATATGATTTCAACCCTCATTCAGGCTGTGCTATTCTTTGTGTTAGACTTTTGGGTGATTTTTGAGCGATTGGGAGTGTTATATTTTGCTGGTCTGTCCTCAACCCCACCTTTCCCACAGGCCCCATATTATGCCATTTTCTATTAATCAAAGTTTCGCTAGAATGCAACTATGGTGTTATAGGAGAACTATCTGTACTCATGCTTCCCATGATCAGACAATTTTGGTGTCTCAGCAGTCTCTCCTCACATCAATTTAGTCTTGGGTGTGACAGACAACTCTAACTCATCTTTATGCCATACATTTGGTTCCCTTTCAGTGCTTGCTTCATTTTCTAAATATTTAAAGTAGTTATCTAATTCACTGCAGTGTCTCCTCAAGATAACATCTTAATCATTCACAGTTACCATCAAAATTTCCATCATTTCTGAATGCATCAACTTCCTCTTTGCACATGTGTATTCTTTGTGCCATCTAGAGGTGATGTTTGAACTGTTAACCACTGGCAATTATAGTGGACATCATAATTTAACATACAGAATACAAGGCACTTTAACAATCTGTAATGTAAACATTTTTATATCCTTTATTGACAATATTGGTCCATATATTTTTGCCACCTGGCAATTCTTGTGATTTTTAAGGAAATCAACGTTTAAATAGCAAGCATTGTACTTAACAAAACTTAATAATTTTGAATCCTGTAATGAAATTATTTTATGCAGTTCTTTTAACACCTGCTTCCCAGTTACCAACAATGGAGCACATAATTAAATGCTGGTAAAATTTAAACCATTCAGCTTATATATTGATGAATGATTTTCCTTAAAAACTATTATTTAGAAGAAAAAAGTTATCAAAAGAAGCATCCTATTGCTCTAACAAATTCAATGATGCTAACTCGTCTCTGAACTGTTACACACTATCCAAGTTGGATTGCCACATTACTGAACCCCATTCCTCTTCTGTTTTGACTTATCTGGATACTGAAATGTTTATGAATTCTGTATCGTTTAAGCCTTACATCCACAATCCAAAGTTTTTTCCTATGTCTTAAGTCACTCAAATATATTCCTATGACATTATGGAGAACATCACAAAAATATTCAAGTCCTTGCACTTTAATATAACCCATGATTATTCTTTTTTCAAGTTGCACGTCACCTTGACAGCAGACAACAGCCTGTTGTTAGATGGAAGTGCAGAGAATACTGCTGCCCTCCTAGCCCTACTGTATGCCTCTTTCACAACACCATTGTAGTTATTACTGTAGGAAAGTAAAGCAGGAGAACAATTCAAAGATTTACTGCTTATACACCTTTTAGTTTTGGTTTCAACTGAAAAAAATGTCAACTTCTACCACATTTCTGAAAATTCGAATGTACCATGGTTATTATATCAATTTAAGTCTTTAATCAAAAAATCAAATTTTCCAAAGTCGTCATCATCTGGAGCAATCAAATGGTCCTTTTTGGCTTTCGCTAGTTTCTGCCTTAGAACTTCTCTTCGATCCATCCATTCTTGCAATTCTGCTTTACTATGAGCAAACTGGCAATTCTCCTCCTCTGGACAGTTACCTGTCTCATGCCTGAAATTAACATAAACATACATTACATTTCAAAGGGTGTTGTGTTTCCAAAATGCATTGCTTTGGAATAGACATTGACACAAAGGTACAGAGACAATACAATAATTTTTTTCAAATTAAGGATAGGATAATTATCTTCATAGAAAGTGGACAAATTCAACAAGTGAGACTAAAGTGGGGACAGGGTAGGTGAATGGGAGTCAAGTCCTTTGGCATTAGTGTGTATACATGTTCTTTCTGATTAAAAAGAACAGGGCTCTATGTATTAATATATGTAACTTCCAATACAGGCCATGTGTGCCACACTGCGAGTCCAATTTATAATCTTAATTTGGCTGTCGACATCATTCTTTGCGCACTTAGGATGATTTAGCAAATGTTGTCCACTCACAGAATAAAATTGCATCTTTGTAACTTGTGTAGTTGAGTTCAGTTTTAATTACACCATACATGCCCAAATAGATGGTGTTGCCATGGGATCCCAGCTAGGCCCATCCCTTGCAAATATCTTTCTTGAGAAATGTCTCCAAGATGAAATTACACTTATTTCCTACCCCCTGAATATTTCCTTTATGTACACAATACATTTGCTATATTGGAATCCAATACTGCTTGTAATAATTTCTTTACATGTTTTAATGGGCTCTAACCTATATTCTAATTCAGTTTTAAATGGTGTGGTCAAACATAAGAAACAGGAACACGAGTAGGCCATCTGTCCTGTTTCGCCATTCAATAACGGCATGGCTGATTTTCTTGTGGACTCAGCTCCACCAACCTGCCTACTCACCATAACCCTTAATTCCTTCACTGTTCAAAAATCTATCTTTGCCTTTAAAACATGTAAAGAGGTAGCCTCAACTGTTTCACTGGGCAGGGAATTCCACAGATTCACAAACCTTTGGATGAAGAAGTCCTTCCTCAACTCAGTCCTAAATCTGCTCCCCCTTATTTTGAGGCTATGCCCCCGAGTTCTAGTTTCACCCACCAGTGGAAACAACCTCCCTGCTTCTCTCTTATCTACATCCTTCACAATTTTATATGTTTCTATAAGATCCCCCTCATTCTTATAAATTCCAAAGAGTATAGACCTAGTCTTTTCAATCTCTCCTCATAAGCTAATTCTAGTTTCACACACCAGTGGAAATAGTCTCTTTGTTTCTATCCTATCTATTCCCTTCATAATTTTATATTTCTATTGAATTTCTTTTAAATTCCAGCGAGGACAATGATACAAATTCCCTCTCCTTGATGTCCTAGTTAAGAAATTGGCCAGGATATTCTCTAACATGGTCTAATTGTTTTCAAACAATACTCCAGTTCTGTACTACTAAGTGATTATTTGAATTTCCATTTTGTGGAAGTCAATATGAAATAAAAGCATTAACTGTAAAAGGATAGAGGGCCTGGGTGGCAGATTTTATTAGTTTTTATGTAATGATTAATATTAAGATAACAACATTGATATTCAGAGGGATCTAGGCATACAGGTCCACAGACCCCTGAAAGCTGCAACACAGGTGGATGAGGTGGTCAGGAAGGCATGTAGCACATTTCCCTTATTGGCCGGAGCATCGAATGTAAAAGTTGGCAAGTTATGTTACAGCTGTATAACACTTTAGTTAGACCACATTTGAATATTGCATGCATTTCTGGTCACCACACGACCACAAAGAGGTGGATGCTTTGGAGAGGGCGCAAAGGATGTTGCCTAGTCTGGAGGGTTTTAGTAATGAGAAAAGATTGGATAAAATTGGCATATTTTCACTGGAAAGACGGAGGCTAAGGGGTAATCTGATAGAGAGTCTCCAAAATTATGAGAGTTATACATAGGGTGGATAGTCAGAGGCTTTTTTCCCCCCAGGGTGGAAAGGTCAACTACAAGAGGGCACAGTTTCACGGTGAGAGGGGGCAAGTCTAGGGGAGAAGTGCGGGGAAGGTTTTTCACCCAGAGGGTGGTGGGGGCCTGGAACACATTGCCAGTGGATGTGGTACCAGCAGGCACGTTAACAACCTTTAAAGTGTATCTTGACAGACATTCGTGGGAAGCAGACAGAGGGACAGGAACCACATATGAGCAACAACTAGCGGGTCTTAATAAGGAGTACGCATCGCAGGCTTAGTGGGCCGAAGGGACTGTTCCTGTGCTGTATTGTTCTTTGTTCTGATAAAAAATGAAAGAGAGAAGTGTACTTCAGCAAGGAAGCAAATCTAATCCATGCTCATCGTTAGAAACTTGAAAATATCAAAACAGTAAGAGATATTGTACTCATGCCCTTCAAATATTATAAAGCATAACTTACATTTGGTTCTACTATGGCTAGTCCATGTGAGCAACATAAATTATAAAGACACACAAAGTAGATGCTGCATTACCAATGAGGTTATATACAGATCATTAACTATTTGCCACCAAAACTGGATTAAAGGTTCTGGCAGACAGCTCTCTCTTATTTGAATGATGTAAACAAACTAAATTATTTTGCTAAAAAATTAATTTAAAGTATCCTTACATTTGACAAACACTGAACTGTCCTGTAGGAAAACGATGTTGCCAGCAGTTTTGGTCATCCTCACAACTAAAAACTTTTTCTTTGTGTTTTTCCGAGGTTATATGCTGTTGCCATTGCTTCTCACTATTACAGCTCTTCCCACACAACCAACAATGATAGCCGATCTTTAAAGGAAAGACAATAGGAAATTTCTTCTAAGTGCATTTCACTATCAAAGAGCAGTTAATGTATGGGCAGAGGCAAAAGCCATATGGTGAACAGCAAAAGGAAAAATATACATAGCTGTCATTTCCAAAATATTTCCCATAGGCTGCAGGAGGGCACTATTGTGAATAAGATGAAATGAAAATCTATACAATGATTTTTAAAGTTCCGTTAATAATGTGGTGTACAGAGGCCTGAAACATTAATAGAAACTGTTAAGCAACAACAAGCTAGAGATTTCAGAATTGCGTTGTACAGATGCCTACAAACATGATGAATGCAAGAAATACTCAGATCAGTCAGCATCCAAAAGGAGGCGAGAAGATGAGATTTAAGCATTTTTATCAATTATTAGAATCTTAATTAAACAAACATAAATCAAATAGACAGCTAAAGGCAGGTTATCAAATGAAATTATGAGTTCAAATTTAACCCAAGATGCAAATGCAACTTTTTAAAATATTGGAGACACTCAATACTTCAGTAAACGTGAATTTCAGATGGTGCAGTGAACAAAACTGGATGCCAGCAAAGCTAAATGGATTCCTCTGGCAATACTTGCCACCTTGACTTTCATCTTGGGTGGCCTGGTCTGTCCTCTCTTCCACACAAGGAAGCAGTGGAACAGGGGTGTGGAGGAAGGGGTGGGACCCAACTGGTGGGGTTGGGAGACTTGAACGGGTGGAATGGGGATGGTGGGTGGGTTATAAAGGGGAGCAGGAGGCACTGAAGTGACATATGGAAGGGGGGCTGAATAGGGATAGGGAATAGCGTGCTGTAAGGAATGGGGTAGAGGGTACTGGAGTATGTGGTTATAGGAGGCTCTGGAATGGAGTTGGGAAGAGTTGAGGCTGAAAATGGAAAGATGGGCTGCAATAGGTTGAGGAGCGGAGAGGGTGAGGTGAGGGAGTAGTGCAACTGAAAAACAAGCCCATGGTAACCAAGAAATAGCCCTTGATAATTCTTGAATCTGTCAAGAAAAATATTTTGAGTCCTGCAAACATGAAAGGTCCTTTTATCACTACAAATCTGTACAGACCACTTCTGACATCAAAGTAGGCCTGAACCAAACTGGCACTTTGTACTAATAGTCCACCGCAACAAAAGGAGAATGGGTGACCAGCCAGAGAGTCACTTTCAGAACACTTCCATAATAAGCCAATCCACAACAGGAAAGCCACTAACTTTTCTTCAAGATGTGACACTAGCATTAATCTCACTATGTTACAATTTTAGTTGAACATAAATTAGTTGGTCCAACGAACTACTGTTTTTATAATTAAGATTTTCATTAGTTTCCAATTACAAAAAACAGGAAAAAACTAGAATTGACTGAACACAGTCTCGAGGTGAAAGTGAAAGACAATAACCAATTAAGGGCAATTCCTAGTATAAAGGAAAGTCCCTCCCTTCCTCCATTCCAGTTGAGACAGTTCGACAAATAAATGTAATCAAACAAGGTATCAAGACAAAATAGCTCAAAGCCAATTGGATTCAGCCCAAGATTTGTAACTTAAGAGACATAATTCCCACCAAGTTTGCTAGGTTCTAAGGATTTGAACTTCATTTACAGTATTACATTTTGCTTGTGAGCATACCGTCTTCCCATCATTGATAAATCCTGTCGAAGTGCTTCCAACCTGTGGTACAACTGTTCAACTTAAAAAAAAATCTATTCAACAATGGAGCAATTAATCTACTACCACTCACAATTGATCACTTACCACAAGATCAGCATAGTCGGTTGGCATGTGGATTTGTTTCCCATTTTCCTTGGGTGCATTAACTACTTCCTCTTTCTCTGGCTCCTGGCTCTTCAGCCACATTTCATACAGCTGTTCCATGTCTAAGACTGGTCAAGTTTAATTTAAAGCAGTACAGTTAAAAAGGAACTCAAGTCATGGAAAAGTTAAACAACAATAAGCTGTAATTTAAACAAACGAGTTGATTGATTTTCAGACTGAAAGATGTAGTTGGGATTAGTGTGATATGGTAGTGTAATGCTTTAATTTGCATTATAGTCCATTAAGCTTGCCCAACATTTTAAATTAAAACAGTCTGTCCATGAAAGGCTTTCTGTCGTAGAAATTTGAACACATAAGCATTATGAAGGAAGTCAGTTACAAATGCTTCTTTAATGATTTCATGTATCAAACCATGAATCAGATATTTGCAGATTAGAATTTCAGAGATTGTATTTTTCACTTTAAGCTTTTAATTCTTCTCCCCAAAGCATGCATATAAGGTTCTAATAAAATATCACATTAGAAAACAGTGCCATTGTAGTCTTTTGTTTACACAATTAATGGCCTCAGGCTAAAATCAGATTTTTCACTCTGAGAAATACAAGAATTAATATACATCATCAATGCAGAACAATACTCACAATGTACTTAGGAAGCTGCATTATGAAATCGTTATGGTGTATTTATAATGGCATTTGCAGGAAATAAGGTAGTTAGCTTCTTAAGTGAAAACATACATTTTGCTTCAGTAGGAAATGTTGGACAATATTGGTTTAAGAATCAAAGGGTAGGGTCAGCTTATCACGAAGAACAGTCATTTAAAATTCAAATTATTTAACTACAGATCGTTCTCCATAAATGTGACAGCTGTAGAAGATCGCTATAGCCGTTCACCAGAACGTTTGCATAATCCAAATAGCGTCCACAACTCATCAATCGTGTTATGGCCAATTCGCGTTGATGAAACGTGCGTTATTTCAGAACAACCTGTATAGGTTTCAAAGTCACTTTGCATTTTAAGCAGAGACAACAAAGCTTGAATTAGCACTTACTGTTACTGTCTTTCATATAGGTCCACATGTCTTTTTCCTCAAGACTGTGGGCAAATGAGCAAAGCCCGGTGTATGTACATTTCTTTCCTTTAGCTATATGCAAGCATAACTGAAAGAGAGTTACAAAAGGAGGTTCAACTGGGAATATACTTAAAACAAAAACATACTGTTCAAAAACATTATTCCAAACACTTACATCAAATTGCTGTGGAATTGGTTTCTTTGATGGTAGAGGACGTATAGTTGTCCATTTCTTACGCTCATTGGACATCACTAGTAGCACACGACGTTCTTTGGTCCAACTTTAAATAGTTAAAAAAAGTTAATATGACACTTCAAGTACAGAAGGTTATCATATGTGAACTAAATGTCTCCCATGCAGTAGTATCTGTCCATTGCAAAAAGAGTGTTTGCACAATGACTAATAGTAAAGCTATTCATAAATAGTGTCATTATAGGGTAAATATTAAAAAAAATAACTTGGCCTCTGCCCATTGTTTACAACGAAACTGAAATAATGTTCACACAGCAAGATGGGACAGATGAGAATCATGGGTCCATGTTCAAGGAGAAATCTCATTACTCTGTTTGTAAAACACAAAAGCTGCTACCAACAGCAGGGCAAAGAAACCAAACTAGTGGTGAAACTAGTTACCCTAATCATTATTTAGATGCAAATGATGCAATGACCACAAACGAGGCCAGATACTCGACAAGTATGGAAATGAAAAAGTTACTGCAGTAATATGATACACTGCTGTTAGGTTCACTTGAAAAAAAATCTCATTGGCTTCAACTCAAACACAATGAGCAGTACGAAAATTCTGAATTTGCATAGAAGATGGAACAAAGAAAACTACAGCACAAGAACAGACCCTTCGGCCCTCCAAGCCTGCACCGATCCAGATCCTCCAGCTAAACCTGTCGGCTATTTTCTAAGAATTTGTATCCCTCTGCTCCCTGGCCATTCATGTATCTGTCTAGGTACATCGCAAATGACGCGATCGTGCCACCTCCGCTGGCAATGTCTTCCAGGCACCCACCACTCTCTGCGTAAAGACCTTTTCACGCATATCTCCCTTAAACTTTTCTCCTCTCACCTTGAACTCATGGCCCCTAGTAATTGAGTCCCTCACTCTGGGGAAAAAAGCTTCTTGCTGTCCACCCTGTCTACACCTCTCATAATTTTGTAGACCTCAATCAAGTTCCCCCTCAACCTCCGTCTTTCCAATGAAAATAATCCTAATCTACTCAACCTCTCTTCATGGTTAGCGCCCTTCATACCAGGCAACATCCTAGTGAACCTCTTCTGCACCCTCTCCAAAGCATCCACATTCTTTCGGTAATGTGGCGACCAGAACTATTCGCAGTATTCCAAATGTGGCCTTACCAAAATCCTATACAACTGTAACATTATGTCAAGTACTCTCAAGTCAAAGTATTCTTTTAGTTTTAAGTATTAATTACTGTCAGACAACCAGTGGCACTGAAAATTAACTATCACAAGTATGGAATTGCTTTCCTTCAGTTGAATGTTTTTGTAAGGCCATTATTCTACTTATTCTTTCAATTTATCTTCTTTAAATTTTAAGTCAATCTTTACTTTCCGTTTCAATTCTTCTTTCTGCATCAGATTTGACGATGAATTTCATTCTAACTTCCTTCTCGATACTGAACTGCTATTTTCAAAATCTTTCAATCAGATCGGGTTGAAGAGATATTCACTCAGAGAATACTCCACTTTCTGTGCTGCATGCTTTCAGCAACACTTAGTACAAAATACTGTTGATAATAAACAGGCAATGGCAAGTCTTACAGTGGGTACCATTTGCAGTCCTAAATTTGCTGTTGTAGAATAATGTATCATTGTGCAAGTCTGCAACCAGCAAAATAACAATAACTAAATTGTATGCTCAAGATTTTATGAATTTTGTGAGACTCTTAGTTGCTTAAAAATGCTGAATTGAAACATATTAATCACAGAATCCCTTCAGTGTGGAAACAGGCCACTTGGCCTATCAAGTCTGCACCCCCCCCGACCCCCGAAAAGCATCCCACCCAGATCCATCCCCGTCATCCTCATTTCCCATTGGCTAATCCACCTGCCTCCACATCCCTGGATACAATGAACAATTTAGCATGGCCAATTCACCTAACCTGCACATCACTGGACTGTGGGAGGAAACCAAAGCACACAGAGGAAACCCACGGTGACCCGAGGAAAACGTGCAAACTCCACACAGACGGTCACCTGAGGGTGGAAATGAACCCGGGTCCCTGGCGCTGTGAAGCCGCAGTGCCAAAATTTGAGTCGCCATGCCATCCGAAATTGTAGCAGTTGATCACTTAAAATTCAACTAAGTGGCTGTTCATAGCTTGATACAAAACATACTGTGCATTAGGAGTGAATCAGCAAAAACAACCATTATAGAGATGTCTGTGGTGCTATATTACAGTCACTTAATATAGATTATTAGTGCTTCAGGAATACTGATCATTTGACTGAATGGATGGTTTAGCTACTCACGGGTGTCTTGCTTTAGCATTGCAGTATTTTCGGTTCTTATCTGGCTCGCTGACTTGCCCATGCCTCCAACACTGTCCACACACAAATTTGAGCTTTAAGTTGAGGTTTCTGGATTTTGTCATGCTAAGAGGTACCTTAAAAGGAGAAAATCTGTTTATTACAGACTGCTCATGACAATCAACTTTTTCAATACACCTTAAATTGTATGAGGAGAGGTCTGAAATGCTATAATAAGATGATAGATTTTGAACTGCAATATGATCTTGAATCAAAAGGACATCCGTCCAAAAGTGTGGAAAAAATATTACTGCAGTGGCTTTCGTTACTGTCAACATGATTATTACTTTGCATTAATTTGAAAGCTGCACATTTTATGCATTAAGAACATAAAAACTCGGAGCTGGAATAGGCAATTCAGCACCTCGAGTCTGGCTGATCTTATCTTGGCCTCAACTTTCTTGCCAACTTTCCATAACCCTTCAAACCAGTTACTAATTAAAAACCCATCTCCTTACGTTTACTCAATTTCCCAGCGTCCATCGCATTCTGTGGCAGTTAATTCCACAGAAGCACGATTCCTTGAGTGATTTCTACTCATCTCTTTTAAAGCTGCTACTCCTTATTCTATATTGATTACCTATAATTGAGAAATGCACTGTTCATTGGTAGAATGGTACTTATGGGTAATATCCAGTTAACAAAAAGTTACTGACTTGTGCAAACAGACATTAATTTATACAGTGCAAGTGTATAAACACCATAAAGCACAGAATGGAGTCAGTACCATTCAGTTCCAGATCATGTATGTGCTGGCGAAACAAGGCACCAAGTATAAGTTATCTCCTCTGTGGAAGATTGGTCAGAAGGATAGTCTTCTGACTGACAGCTGAAAAATGCTGCTTCAGCTCCTAACTACTTCTGCTGGGGGATCTGTTGTCACAGCATGCCTCGCTGGTCTGTCCTGTGCCATCCTCACACATCGACTGTAGCTTGCCTGCAATTACTCTGTGACATCCATCATTTAACTACAGCTAGTTTGATCCCTCCTTCCACACACTTGTATTTGCTGGTAAGCCACTCACCTATTTACAAGAGGTACATGACAGGAATGAAAATGGATATAGGTTTGCTCGCTGAGTCAGAAGGTTCGTTTTCAGACATTTCGTCACCATACTAGGTAACATCATCAGTGAGCCTCTGAATGAAGCACTGGTGGTGTAGCCTGCTTTCTATTTATATGTTTGAATTTCCTGTGGTGACATAATTTCTTATGGTGATGTCATTTCCAGTTCTTTTTCTCAGGGGCTGGTAAATGGGATCCAAATCAATGTGCTTGATAAAGTTCTGGTTGGAATGCCATGCTTCTAGGAGTTTGCGTGCGTGTGCTAGGATGGTTGTGTTGTCCCAGTCAAAGTGGTGTTCTTCCTCATCCGTATGTAAGGATATTATTGAGAGTGGGTCATGTCCTTTTGTAGCCAGCTGATGTTCAAAAAGAACGGGTACCCAATGAACACAGTTTGCTGATTTCTCAGCAACAAACCCAAACAAGCAGACAAAACATGTCCAGAAACCCGAGCCACTCTCCCCTATGTCAAAGATATCTCAGAGATGACTGCCAGACTACTCAGACCCCTTGGCATCATAGTAGCCCACAAACCCACCAACACACTAAAACAGCAGCTAATGAACTTGAGAGACCTTATACAGACAAGAAGCAAAACTAATGTCATTTACAAAATACCTTGCAAGAACTGTAACAAACACTACACTGGGTAAACAGGCAGAAAACTAGCCACCAGGATACATGAGCATCAACTAGCCACAAAATGACATGACCCTCTCTCACTAGTATCCTCACATACGGATGAGGAAGGAAACCACTTCAACTGGGACAACACATCCATCCTCGGACAAGCCAAACAAAGACATGCACAAGAATTCCTAGAAGCATGGCATTCCAACCGGAACTCTATCAACAAACGCATTGACTTGGATCCCATTTACCACCCCTTGAGAAAAAGAACAGGAAATGACACCACCATAGGAAATTATGTCACCACAGGAAATGGCATCACCAACCCTAGGAAACTCAAACATATAAATAGAAAGCAGGCTATACACCACCAGTGCTTCATTTGGAAGCTCATTGAAGATGTTACCTAGTATGATGATGAAATGTCTGAAAACAAACTTCCCAGCTCAGCGAACAAACCTACATCCAGAACTTCAACCTGAGCTAAACAAACTTCTCAAAACTCGCTAGGAATGAAAATAGAACAATTTAATAAGGGTTGATATTTTATTTTTTATATTTTAGGCTCAGAAATGCATTGAAAGAAAAATATGAGAATAGGATAAAGGGAAATAGGGTTAGGATAGGTACCTTCAACACCAGGTAGCATATAGCAAAAAAAGTGATGGATTGGCTGACTTTTTCTACTTTGGTGCTGAAATGGTTGTCAACATATAGAGAGGAATAATTTCCAATTGTTCTGACTGGTTTTGGTAAAGAGACACAGTTGGGATTATTTTCCATTCTCAAGGAGCTTTGTTTTGAAGGACATTGCTGAATAAATTCAAAGTGGAAAGATATGACCTCGATTCCAGTAAACCGTAAAGTAATTTACATCTCTGACGCTGGTTAATCTTGGCTCCAATCCTACATATTACCACATCAAAACATTCAAACTTGAATCATGACTGTCACTGACATGTTTGCAATACCCTGCTCACTTCTACTTTACTCCTCCCAAAAATAGTGATTTGACAACACGAATGCCATGTAGAAACAGGGTTCTGTGGATATCACACTAGTGCAGATCACAAAGGTATCAAGTTTAACATTGGAACAAGCACTTGAAAGTTGCATGTTTTCAGACACCAAGTATGTAGCTAAGTTTCAGAAGTTAGAGGTCTGCAACAATGCAAATAGTATCTGGAATTTGTACATCAGTCTGACTGCAATACCAGTAACTAACAGTAATGAAGTTCTGATGAACAACAGTTTATGACACTTTTGTCTTTTTAAATAAATTACAAAGTACCAGAGCTAGAAAACTTGGAACAATGGTTATTCCAACTGGATAACTGGTACAATAAATCATTACTCTGGGGTTAAAAGAGAGAATGGAGGTCAGTTAGCTTAGTAGGCTGGCCAGATAGTCTGCAATGTAGAGTGATTCCAACTGAGTGGGTTCAATTCCCGCACCAGCTGAAGAACTTCTGGAATTTGTACATCAGTCTGACTGCAATACCAGTAACTAACAGTAATGAAGTTCTGATGAACAACAGTTTATGACACTTTTGTCTTTTTAAATAAATTAATAAACTCCTTCTCAACATTTCCCTTTACCTGAGGTGTGGTGACCCTCAGGTTAAACCACCACCAGTTGTCTCTCTCTAATGAATGAGCAGTCCTATGGTTTGATAATTTAACACAGAATGCTGGCATTTGGTTTTCTAGACATGCGTGTTTCTTTAAATCTGAACTGTGCTGTTCACTCAGCAATTGTTCAGCTTAATTTGTAATATGCCTTTAATTGGATTTGCTTGGACCAGATCTTGGATCAAAAGCTGAGAAAAAGACAGAAAATCACTTTTGTATGTGAGATGGGAATTATGTATAAGGCGATTTGTAAACATAGCTTAATCTCATGAATGTGGATACATGAATTTAAAAATGGAAATTGTTAAAAGTAAAGTCAAAATATCCAGAATAAACTGACATAGAATTGTGTTTGGGTACAATTATCTCTTGCCTTCTACTCCTAAGTCTATACTGGGTATTCACGTACCATTTACAGAAATATAAGACACAGGCACACTGTCACAAAATATAGTAGCTAACCTCAGGTAAGTTAGATAAGTAATTCAATCTGTAAATTCTTATTCAATCCTAGCACATTTAGGACTGAATAGGTCTGTCCACTATCAGTTTTGAGAGCTACATTTCATTCAATCAATGAAAATAACTTACTTGCTGTTTTTAAACACTGTAATGTTACCCAAATCAATTTCCCTGTCTGAACTCACATTTAGAAAATCAATATCCATGTCAAGGAATACTCAATGAATTTCAGCACTATATCAATTTTCCATAAAACTTCTGTTGTGCAATTATCTTTCTGCTGCAGTGAAGTTGTAATAAAATGTTCCTTGTACTTAACTACCACTCAAATTCAGAGAATGCTTTAACCAAACAACTTGCTATTTTTCTGGTAGCATTCAGGGGTTGTCAGGATATGGGCATCAAAGTAGCTTCCAGAATATTAGCAAATGCATTTGTAGAACTCAAAATAAGCTTTTAAGGCCTTTTTCTTTAATCAGCACCTGAGGAATTATCAAACATTGGAATATACTAATCAAACAGCAGACTGGTCAAACCTGAATTACGTATAAAAACATATGTAAAAGATGTTTACCTGTCCTGACTGGGTACTAGCTTCCAGATTCTGCCAATACTTTTTTGATTCCTGAGCAATTGCTTCATGAGAGATATCTGGTGATTTAAAAATAAATTCAATATTTAAACACACAAATATATTCAAGACATAAAACATGTCTGACATCTGATTTTTGCAACTGCTTTAAGCTCCATTCCCAAGTCCATGCACCACAGTGTGTGGCTCAGTTGGTTGCCCTCATGCCTGTGAATCGCAAGAGTCCAGCTTCAAGTTCTATTTTAGGGCCTGAGCACAATAATGCAACTTACAGTCCAGTGCAGTACCGAGGGAGGGCTACATCGCAGAGGTGCCATCTTGGATACATGTTAAATTGGAGCTTCGACACCCCCGGCTCAATGTAAAAGATTACACAGATAATTTCAAACAATAGCAGGGGAATTAAACCCAGTATGCTAGGAAACAATCATCCCTTAATCAACACCACAAAACCATATTATTTGGTCGTCATAGGAGGTTTGATGTGTGCAAATTGGCGGCCAATTTTCTTACATTATAACAGCGACTGCATGTCAAAAGTACTTCATAGGCAAAAAGCACTTGGAGTTGTTCAGTGGTCATGAAAGGTGCTACATAAATGCAAGTTTTTCTTTGTAAACTTCCTAAAATCAAGTCTATTACAGCCATATTGTCTCAGATTTTTAAAATAGGGATGTTGTATAACAATAATAGAAATGTATAAATACATCTATCAAACTTAAATAATTACAGTAAATTTTACTTTGGTAGGGGATACTACAAAGGAATACTTGCTTGTAACAAATTTGCGAACAAGAAATTTTGAATGTTAATGAATGCCATTCAAACTGTTCTGGTCCCAGCTCACAGTAATACCTGACAGGTCAGATTCTACAGTGAAGCCTAAAGACAATGCCAGAGAGATGAAGAAAGTACTGGCTAAAGTAGGCAGAGAAAATAAGACTCATGGGAAAGCCAATGGATTGGCAGTGGCAGATACTTTAGCAAATATTCCATAGCACTCAGCAGGAATTTATTCCAGTCAAAGAGAAGGGCTCGATGAGTAGGACGAGTAATGTAACTAACAAAGGCAGTCAAGGAGAACATTAATCAAAAGCTAAGGCATACAAAGTGGCTAAAACTTGTGCTAGGCCAGAGAATTAGGACTTATTTTTTGGAAGAACAAGCGGGAGATGACTAAAATAATTAATGGGAAGGAAACTGATTCTGAAAGTAAATTGCCAAGAAGTATGTAAACAAACAAGAGCTTCTACAGGTATATCAAAGAATTACAATAGATAAGGCAAGTGGAGGATGTGACTGGAGAATTAATAACAAAGTACAGGCAAAATGGTAGATAACAAACAAATATTTTGCATCCCTCTTCATGGGAGAAGACGACACTATAAAACATCCCAAGGATAACACATAAGCAAGGTGCTCATGGAAGGGAAGGTTTTCTAACAGTTTCTGTCAAATACTTTGTCCCTCATGATAAAGTGATGGGAACTAATGCCAGGACTTGATGGCTTGCATCCAAGGATTATAAGAAAATTGCTGCAGAAATTGTGGATGCATTGATCAAAATATTTTGTTTTGATTCCAGGAGGACTTCAGCTGATGGGCATTGCATTAGCAGTTTTCCAAAGTTCAAGGAGGGAGGGAGACACAAAGCAGAAAATTATAGACCAGTCAGCTTAAAATCTGTCATTGAGAAAATACTAGTCTATTAATAAGGAACAAATAGCAGGACATTTAGAAAAGCACAATGCAATCACAGTCAACATAGTTTATGAAAAAGAAATTATGTTTGGCTAAGAGAGCTATTTGAGGATATAACAAGGAGGGTTGACATGGGGAACAGGTAGAAGTAGAATATATGGATTCAATGAAGTGCCACATAAACGATTTTTGCACAAGACAGAACCTCACAGTAACGGGGTGATCCTCAGTAATCCTCAACATGTACTGGGTTTGTTTAACACACAGAAGTCAGAGTCAGGATTAATGAATCTTTTTCAGATTTCAAAGGTGTGGTAAGGAAAAAAAAGAGTGCCACTAGGAACAGACCCTTTGGTCCAACTCATTCATGCTGGCCAGATCAATCTAAATTAATCTAATCCTATTAGCCAGGATTTGGTCCATATCCCTCTAAACCCTTCCTATTCATATAGCCATCCAGATGCCTTTTAAATGTTGTAGTTGTACTCACCTCCACAACTTCCTCTGGCAGCTCATTCTATACACACATCACCCTCTGTATGAAAAAGTTGTCCCTTAAAAGGGACCTAATCCTTCTCCTCTCACCTTTGTCCTCTAGTTTTGCACTCCCCTGCCCTGGGGAAAAGCCCTTGACTATACACCCGATCCATGGCCCTCATGTTTTTATAAACCTCTCTAAGGTTACCCCTCAGCTTCCAACGCTCTAGGGAAAACAGCCCCAGGCTATTCAGCCTCTCCCTATAGCTCAAACTCTCCAGTCCTGGCAACATCCTTGTAAATCTTTTTCTGTACCCTTTCAAGTTTCACATCTTTCCTATAGCAGAGAGACCATAATTGAATGCAGTATTCCAAAAGTAGCCTAATAACCTATACAGCTCCCAACTCCTATGCTCAATACCAACAAACGTAAGAGTACCAAACGTTTTCTTCACTGCTCTGTCTACCCACGACTCCGTTTTCAAGGAACTATGTACCCGCACCTTAAGGTCTCTTTGATCAGCAACACTCCCTTAAGTGTACAAGTCCCGCCCTAAGGATTTGGAGGAGGGACAGAGTAAAATATATCCAAATTTGTTGACGGTATGAAAATAGATGAGAGATGTGATGAGGACGTAAGAAATCTGCAAGGAGATATAGACAGGTTGAATGTATGGGTAAAAATTTGGCAATTGGATTTTGCCGTAGGAAAGTGTAAGGTGATGCACTATGGTAGGAAGTATCAAAAGGATTGAATGGAGAGAGACCCCAGAAAAGTGAAGTACATCGTGATCTGGCTGTTCTTATACATGAAGCACAAAACATTAGCATGCAGGTGCAACAAGTAAATATAAAGGCAAATGGAATTTTGCTCTTCATTACCAGGGTTCCAAGATTTAAAACAGTTACAACTACAAAAGGTGTTGGCAAGTCACACTTGGAGTACTGTGAACAGTTTTGGTCTCCATGTTTAAGGATTTACTGGTACTGGAGGAAGTTCAAACGAGATTCACTAGGTCGATGAAGATCATACTTGATTTATCAAGAATGGCTAAAAACAGCTTAGGCCTTTACTCAGTAAGAGATTAGAAGAATGAGGGGTAATTTTAATGAAACATCCAAGATTCTGAGGGTTCTTGACAAGGTAGATATTGAAAAGTTGTTTCTACTAGTGGGAGAATCTCGAACTAAAGGACACACACTTAAAACTAAGATGCACTGGAATTTATTCTCCTATGGGGTAGTAATGCCTGAAATTGTCCACCCCAGAGTGTTGTATATCACTGAAAGTATGTAAAAAGACGTAGGTAGTTTTGAAGTAATAGGAATTTGAGGGTTGTGTGGACCTGGCATGAAAGAAGAGTTGAGGCTGAGGACAAATTAGCCATGTTGTTAATGATTGGCAGGGCAGGCTTGAGGGGTTGAAGGACCTATTCCTATCCATTACATTCTTATCATAAAGTCTTTACAGTTTGGTTACTGTGATTAGTCACTGAACATATTCATGAGGCTGCTAACGTTCTTTTAACATAAAATGAGTTTATTAAACATAAAGAGGGGAAAACCCAAACTACCTGTAAGACAACTTAGAAAGACCTGATAAACAGCAAAAAAGATTACCTTTTCTCCCTTTACATTCATTCAATCCCAGAGAAGGATCACTCCTATCTTACCTCTATAATTTCTTACTAAACTGATGCTTTTCAGCTGTGATGGCCCATCCTGCACAGGGACTTTCTTCCAGCTGTGATACCAACCCCGCAAGAGAGCCCCTTCCAGTTGTGACACCCAGAGACCCCCTTCCAGCTGTGATACCCCAGAGACCCCCTTCCAGCTGTGAAACCCAGAGACTCCCTTCCAGCTGTGACATCCAGAGACCCCCTTTCAGCTGTGACATCCAAGAGACCCCCTTCCAGCTGTGACACCTAGAGACCCCCTTCCAGCTGTGACACCCAGAGACCCCCTTTCAGCTGTGATGGCCCAGAGACCCCCTTCCAGCTGCAATGGCCCAGACACCCCTTCCAGCTGTGACAGCCCAGAGACCCCCTTCCAGCTGTCATGGCGTAGACACTTTCGTTTTCTCAATTCTGAGACTGAGGAGAGAGACTTCCACAAACTGTTACAACCTGGAGACTTCTACAAACTAAATTCTCTCAGTCTGGAGATTTTACACATAAACAAACTGCCCTTTTTCTAGGATAACTTTGTTTCTTCTTCTGAACTCAATCTATTTCTGGCCCTGACCATCTTTTTCTGTGTAGATCATAACACCTACTGTGTAAGCACTTAGCAATTGACTCAAGAGATAACTGGTAAAGTCATTTAACTTAAAACACATGCTCCTTTGTTAATGATGTTTGATCTCAACACATTGTTCAAAAATAACTGTGTGTGTACAGTCCTGGTCACCCTGCTATTGGAAGGATATTATTGGAGAGGGTTCAGAAAAGATTTACAATGCAAATAAATGTATATTTACTGCTGGTGTTCCTCCATTAATTACATTAATATAATAATTCCCAGGATTTATCAAGACAATGTATACCTCACTATTACAAGTATTTCCTAAGGACTGTGTTATAACACAGATACGATGTCAGTCTGCAAACCAGAAGTGAAAATAAGACAAAATAGTACATTTAGGGAGGTGCATTTAAAAAGTTATAAATAATCTTTAGTCTACACCCACCACAATAAATGCTGTTCCCTACAGGCCCAAAGTAATCTCTGGAATAGTTAATCCATTTGCCTGAACATAAATTGACCCCACAAGTCTCTGCACAGCGAACTTCTGATCTCAACTGAGAAGCTACTCAGAGGAAATATCACAGGGAAACACTTCAGCTTACAGTCTAAGAGAAGTCATATCACAAAATCACAAAATGGAATGGGTTGTCACCCAACACAGTGAATACAGACTTGACTGAGGAAAGAAACTTTACAAATTCCAGATTCAGACTGTAGAGGGCCTGTGGATAAAGGGGAAAGTAAGATTACTCAGAATGGATGCTGAATATTTAGCATGCTGAGCTAGAGGGTGAATGAACCGGCCCATTGCTATTCCAATTTTGTTGCATCTTCATTTCAGTTAGATAACGTCTGTGGAATACAGAATTAGCAGGCTTCAAAAGGAAAAAAAACTCTCCAGTATCACTGAACGTACGTGTGTCATGTTGCATCATCCAGACTTTCAGTTCTATCAAACTGTGCGCATAGAAACACTCATCCTCTCTGTTACAACCAAAGCGAACTTCATGGCGGCAGAGATCAAGCAATCTGGTACTGTCAAAAGATCGGATTTTAGAGCATTTCACCATTGTCTCTCGCAGGATGTGAACAAGGCACCTGTTTAAAAGGAAAAAACAGGTACTGAGAATCTGAACAGGAGCCTTGCTGTACATATCTGGTATTGTCAAAAGATCGGATTTTAGAGCATTTCACCATTGTCTCTCGCAGGATGTGAACAAGGCACCTGTTTAAAAGGAAAACAGGTACTGAGAATCTGAACAGGAGCCTTGCTGTACATTTAATAATTTTACTGAGGAACTGATAAAAGTAAATCCACTCAACTCAAAAGTTGCTACTGATTATCAACATTGAGAGTTGCAAGTGTTCAAGTTATGTAGACTTATCACAGTTCTTACAAACTGGCTGTCCTGTCACCTTTCACATTTTCTGTTTCTACTGGAAAAATGTAACAAAATGTACAACTGAACCGGCTAGCAATCAGATTTCTGGGCCATCCTCACAGTGATTTTCTAAGACAGATGAACTCGATTATTCTCCTGATTGTGGTCAGATGATATGTCTCAGATTTTTGAAACAAGTTAATACAAATCAAGTCACGATAGAAAACAGTCGAGTGTGGAGTGCTGGAAAAGCACAGCAGGTCCGGCAGCATCCGAGGAGCAGGGGAATCGACGTTTCGGGCATTAGCCCTTTATTTTGCCCGAAATGTCAATTCTCCTGCTCTTTGGATGTTGCCTGACCTGCTGTGCTTTTCCATCACCGCACACTCAACTCTGATCTCCAGCATCTGCAATCCTCACTTCCTCCAACATAGAAAACAGTCAATTAAGAAAGAAACTATAAGGAAGTTCTATGAAATCAGGCTGCCATTTCTGACCAACTATCAAACATCAAATTCACAAAGCTCATATACACATCCATATATTTCATAAAACTAAAGCCATGCAGGTACAATACAAAACACAGTAACTGATAAAAGAGACAATTATAGCTGGGGTTTTTCAAAATCAATAATTTAAAGAAAAGGGTTGGTACTGAAACGAACTAGGGTGGAGAACACAATTGCCTCATAAATTAAATGAAAGAGAAGATGGTGAAGTTCACCATGAACTGAGAAACAAGAGGTGGGAGAAGAAATAATACAGCATGAATTAGGAGAAGTGACTAGAATGTGTAAACTGGGAACGTACGGCAGTAGGGTGCAAGCTTGCATGTGAAGGAGGGTATCATTTCTATAAACTGAAGATGGAGGCAGTGCCTCCATGCCAACATGCAATTGCATAAAACTACTTCAGAATTATTTATCAGAGTTAATGCATAGTGTCTATGTAAATATCCATGGTACAAAAACAGAAATGGCTACCGAAACTCAGCATATCTGGCAGCATCTGGGGGAGAAAGCAGTCAATGTTTCAGGTTCAATGACTCTTCTTCAGAATTGACTGTAATTTGGAAAAGGTGATATACATATTGAGAACAGGCGTCTGGTACATGGCTTTGCACTTTCTGTAAAATTGACTTATGCCCTTGTAGTGACTATGGGATCCTTGATTAGGAGGGGATGTGGGGTTTGTTGACCCGGGCTGATCAGGGAGCCCTGGCTGACAGATATAAACAGATTGTGCCCTTTGAGGAGGCCACTGCTTGTCAATGACCACACGGGTGTCTTCGTTCTGTCCAGGTGGTGGAATATAAATAAAGATTTACACACTTGCTGTTTCTCACTGTATCCAACACCTGCACACATGCGACGGGAAACATTAAGCACTACTGCTGTCAGGTGGTAGTGTGGGGAACCATAAAAAAGAGAAATGAAAATAAAAGAAAAAAAAGAGGAAAAAAAATAAACAGGAGGTTTTGCCCTTTGAGGATGGCACTACTTGTCACTGGCCACTCGGGTGTCTCCTTTCTTCCTGGTGGTGGAATAGCGATAAAGATTTATACACCTGTTGTTCTCCACTGTGTCCTATACCTGCACACACTCAACATGGGTGCTGGGGAAAATAAGCACTACCTCAGTTAGGCGGTAGTGCGGGCAAAAAGAAATAAAAAAAAAAGAAAAAAAACAGGAGATTGAGGCTTGTCCTCATTTCTCTGAAAACTGGTTGAACAGTAGGGTTTAGGGTCTGGCTTTGCCACTCTTCTCCCTTGTAAATTGCTGTTCCCTGTATACAGCTGTTAATGTTAATTGTTTGTAAATTGTAGTGTTTAATAAATTTTTTAAAAAAGAGAGAAATAAAATAAATAAACAGGAGATTTAAAGCATATTTAAAACATTCTAGGAACTGGCTCTGAACTGGCAGGTACTGAGCACATGTAAATAAAGGCTGACTTGGTGATGGGATGCCATCCTCTGTGCAGTTATTTCAGCCCCGTAGTAACTTCAGTGCAATTATTTAGGATTGCAGTCACAGAGGACACACCCTTTAGTATTTTAGTTAAATGCACTGGTTGCTAGCTTGCTATACAAAAGCATATAGACAGAATGGCTTCCATTTTAAGGGATTGCTTGCTTAATAGAAATGCAGTGATGATCTGGAAATCTGAATAGGATATACTAAAGATAACAAAAAGATGCCTACATATTCCACATTTAGTTGTTATACTTAATTACAGAGGCATTGTTATTCAATTTCCACCTTGTATCCCAAAACAGCCAAGTATTTAACACGTCACCTATTGAACCCAAATAAAAAGAAAGTAATAGATTTTTAGCAAAATAAGGGAATAATCATAATGAGATATTCCATGGATGAAGTACACTTCAGTCCTCAACAGCAAACACAAAATACATTCAAAGTCTTGAAAGTCCAAAAACACAGGTTTGTTCCAGCTCCATTAATGATGGTCCACAATTTTTGTACTGAATGTACTTACTTGTTCTGCTCAAATAAATGCTTGGCATCTGGATTGGAACAGTAGGCTTGGTTATCCTTATTGTTTTTGTGTATCATTCTGGGCTTGTTATCAAAACATTTCTGCAATCAATTAACACATGATGGATAGTTCCACAATTAATACTCATGTTGGAACTCAACTTGTCGCAGAATTACTTTCAAATTAAAATTTAAACATTTAACACACAAAAAGAACTGAAATACATCATTTTGATTATTAAATTAAAAAGTATGCTGAGTGAAACAAAGCTAAGCAAAATATATTAGCTGAAGAACAGCTGCTCATAGCATTTTAGTAACTCTGCAGTTTACAATATAGCCCAGAGTTTCCAATATTGCCTTAGCTAAGTTCAAAGTCCTTCGAATCACACCACAGCAATTCAATTAGCGTGGACATTACTCCCATCTGTGGTGGCAAGGTCAGGGGGGGCCGAGGTTCCAGACAAAGTGTGGCGCAAACTCCTCAATGGCAGAATAGCCTATGGAAGAGCATGAGTCTCACCAGCTGTGAAGGCGGAACAAGGCTGCACAGCAAGATGGTCCCAATCATTGTGGTTCCACACACCACTGAAATGTGACCACTAACCAGTCACGATTATGCAGACATAATGGCACTCCAAGGTCCCGATATTAAACTAAGTCATATGAGGGCTTCTACTATGGTCTGTTTGCCAAGTCTTATGGCAATGGAGGATGGACAACAGAAAGATAACTGTAAACCTGGCAGTCCGTAATCAATAATGTGCACATTGGTGACAGACATATAAAGGTCTTGGACACCTATGTCGACAGTATTAAGGTGAGTCACAGCCAAAAGCTGTGACCTTGAATGGTTCTTATCCTCAAATCGATAGACAGCCAATGGGCAGTGACAATCACAGCTGAAAATGTGTTGCTGGAAAAGTGCAGCAGGTCAGGCAGCATCCAAGGAACAGGAGAATCGACGTTTCGGGCATAAGCCCTTCTTCAGGAATCTTATGCCCGAAACGTCGATTCTCCTGCTCCTTGGATGCTGTCTGACCTGCTGCGTTTTTCCAGCAACACATTTTCAGCTCTGATCTCCAGCATCTGCAGTCCTCACTTTCTCCAGTGACAATCACAGCAGACCTCAGTAAACCAAAGCACCCAGGACATATTTGACATTTTCATTTCCCCATTCCAATGAAAAAGCAATATTTGATTTGATTTTAACAACTTCACCAACTTTATTTTTATTGATTTTTGAGAAGTTAAGAACTAGAAGCAGGGATAGGCATTTCAGCCCCTCGGGCCTGCTCCACTGTTTTAATATGATCTCATTGTTGCTTCAATTCCGCTTGGCTGTCTGCTCTCCATAACTTGTTAATCCATCACTAATTAAAAATCCATCTCCTCCTTTAACTTACTCAATATCCTGGCATTCAACGTACTCTGGGACAGTGAATTCCACAGATTCACAATCCTTTGAGAGCTGCAATAGTTTATCTCTCTTTTAAGTCAGCTACCCCTCACCTTAAAACTATGACGACTCATCCCTTTACATAGCTATAGCTATAGTAACCTCATTAATTCTAGTTGCTGATCTTGTGTGCCAGCTATCAAACCCAATGGAGACTTAGGAATGCAGAAGAGATCACTGGAAAAACCATGAACTATTTGCCGATTATTCACAGCTCAGTTGTCCAGCTGTTCCAAAGCTTATTTCTCAAATATGTATCAGTTCCCTTCAAAAATACTGCTGGATGATTTCAATGACTGGGGAAGTCAGTTCAATACTTCAATATGGAAAAGTAAAAGAATGCAAACAAAGATACCAGGCATCAAGGAAAGGAAACAAACCAAAAAGCAACAATAAAAACAACTGTTTCCACAAAGGTTCACAAAAGGATTTGTTATTTTTCCACTCTGCTCAATGAAAAAATGAGAAGCCGCCTCACCGGTCACCTAAAACAATTTCACTCCCCTGCCTCAATCCTATAACAGATCCTTTTCTCTGTTATGTCTGATTCTTGCAGTAATGTGTCACATAAAATAAAATTATAGTGCAATTAATTTAAAAATATAGCATATCTAGCTTACCTCACAGAGAAACATAAATATGCCATGATGTTCCTGTAGAATTTTGGCTACTGTTAAATTAACCTTCCTGATACTTCCAAAGGGATCAAACAGCAGTTCACGATTAAATGCTCCTTTACGCTCTAGGGTCCATACATCTATCTCTTCTTGGCAATATGCAAATGTGCAGTGACCAGGGTATCTACATTCTTCTCCTGCAGCAACATCTAAAAATAAAACCAAGTAACTTGAATCTTCCATCCCCAAACTTTTTTGTAGCCCAAATGACTTCTGAGCTCAAACACCAGTTATTAAGCAAAATATAAATACCACTGGTGTTTTAACAAGATATAAATAAATGCATTTATTTCAGTCAACTTTAATTCAATTCACAACAGAATGTATTTCTCACTGCTTCATTTAGTGGCTAAAATATCCAGATTTCATGTGGGCTAAAACCTCATGTTGTCTGTGACTGTCTCACTGTTTTAGTAAAATAAATTATACTAGATTATGAAAGATGGAAGGTTTTGAATAAGGGACAATAACAGAAATATATTTACTCAGAGGTAAAAGTCTAAAATTAACTACAAACTATTATTTTTGGGCGAAAACAGTATACATGTTGCTTGTCCTTATAAAGAGGTCAAAGTCAACCCACTTCACACTTTATTGCTGATTGTTCTAAAACTCCACAGTCAGTTTACTCATTTTTAACTTGGTCAAGTGTGAAGGATAACCACTGAAGCATTCCAGAAAAGGCAACTACGTTGATGCTGGACAAGGTCAACAACCTACATTGAGTTATATCAAGCTAAATCTTACCTTTGTTTTGGCTACATGTCAATAGTGACAAGTTTCTTGGAGTGTTTCTCTCTGAGGCCAAGTGAGATCTATCACCCAATCGCACCAAGTCACCTTATTAATTACATACACCACCCCCATGGTGTCACTCTCATCAGATGTCAGCCCCATTCTATCACCTGTTGTTCCTGGAAGAACTCATTCACCAGATATCCACTGAAAGCCCATCATCTTTAAAAGGCCATTAAGTATCCTGACGAAAATTAGCATTCCAAAAATGCCCTATTTGTTGACAGACAACAGTTACAAAGAGTCAAGTGTGTGGTGCAGGAAAAGCACAGCAGGCCAGGCAGCATCCAAGGAGCAGGAGAATCGATGTTTCAGGTCTGAGCCTTCTTCGGTAATGAAAGCCTCATGCCTGATACATCAATTCTCCTGTTTCTCGGATGCTGCCTGACCTGCTGTGCTTTTCCAACACTACATTCCTGACTCTGATCTCGAGCACCTGCAGTCTTAACTTTCTTCTAGCAATTACAAAGATTCTAGAGAAGAGAAAATGGTGCTGTGATTCTCCGAATGGGGTGATTCAGAGGAAGGCCATCTTCTTCTTACAAGACGGGGCAGAGGGGGCTACATCACTGGATTCTGGCAGCCTGCTCCTAGGTCACACCCACGTCAGCACTGTATCTAAGGTCCAAAGGAACGGGGGCCAGCAGTGCTGCAAGGTCAATAGCTTTCTCCGCTCTGCCAAGGTAAATGCCACACTCTACTACCTCACTCACTCCATCTCTGCTACTGCACCCACCTCTCAGCAAGACTTATTCTCTGTAATGCTCACTATTGCATGTTACACTCTCCCTCAGTCACATAGAGTCAGAGAGAAATACAGCACAGAAACAGACCCTTCGATCCAATTCGTCTATGCCGACCAGCTATCCCAACCTAATCTAGTCCCATTTGCCAGCACTTGGCCTATATCCCTCCAAACTCTTCCTATTCATATACCCATCCAAATGCCTTTCAAATGTTGCAATTGTACCAGCCTCTATCACTTCCTCTGCCAGCTCATTCCATACACGTACCACTGTGTGTGAAAAACTTGCCCCTTAGATCCCTTTTAAATCTTTCTCTTCTCACCGTATGCCTATTCCTCTAGTTCTGGACTCTCCCACCCCAGGGAAAAGACCTTGTCTATTTAAACTATCCATGCCCCTCATGATTTGATAAGCCTCTATGAGGTCACCCCTCAGCCTTCGATGCTCCAGAGAAAACACCTCAAAACACAAACCCTGCATGGCCTTTGCATTAGGTAAAAACAAGGACTGCAGAAAGGCTTTTGCCCGAAACATTGATTTTCCTGCTCCTTGGATGCTACCTGACCTGCTGTGCTTTTCCAGCACAACTCTAATCTAGACTCTGGCCTTTGCACTGCCTATTCACCTGCCTGGGATACCTCACCACATTTTGACCACCTGCACCAGTGGGCCAGTCACTTTTATGTTAATCCCTCACTTTCTCCTGTTACAGGAGAAAACAATTCATAACAGGGTAGAAAGAGCCAGGACAGGTTGAGGGGTGCTGCCATTATGCTCCTCAGCAAAGGAGCGAATACCATCCCTTGCAAGTGGTGACCAGGACTAGTTCTGCAGTAACATCCATCTACCATTCTTCATTTCACTGCAAATCTCACATGAACCTCACCATCAGTGTTATCCATCACTCAACTCTTCTAATGACTGGCTGTGACACTTTCTCTCTCGTGTCAGCAGGATATCTACAGTTTTGAAAGAGAAGTGGGCTACTCAAGGCACCTCTTTGAATTCTGAGGATGACAGTTTTAATGTCTTAGAAGCAGCAGCAGCAAAACGACTGCCACCTGCACCAGCTCAGATACTGACATCTTGATGGGAACACCAATGGTAGGAACACTTGGTAGCAGAATCCGGTCAGCACCTCACTGCGACAACTCTGCACCTGGCCAAGATAAAAACAACCCAGGCAGGTTGTGTTCAACTCTATTTAAGAGAAGATCTGTTGAAAGAACAAGATCAGTAAGGTGCACATGGTCAGGAAGGAGAGATCTCATCTGGATAAACACAGCCCAAGTGAATATATCATTTGAGGATTCTGGAGCAGCATGAGAATTTAGTGAAGAGGTGATTTTTGCTTGCTTTTTCACTTCAATAGTTGGTAACGTCTTTTTAAACCGGATAACGTGAAGCCCAGGATTGAGTGTCCAGCACAAATCCAACTGTGACATCACAGGAAATGTTCACTGGGTAAATGGGGAACTATTTAAAGATGACAAGCTAAAAGACTAGTGGGAAATTTTGAAAAAAAACCTAAGAAAATAAAATAGAGATGCAAGGCCAGGCGATGTGTTGCAACTGTATGATGTGGGAGCTGGTAGACCCCCATTGTGGTTCATAGTAACCACATCTCTGGCAAGTGTTGGTTGTTTGAGAAACTCAGGCTCAGAGTGGATAAGCTTAAGTCTGAGATTCAAACACTGCAACACATCAGGGAGGGGTCAAGTTACCTGAATACTGTGTTTCAGGAGGCAAATCACACCCTTAGATTAACTCGGTCTAATTCAGTCAATGGTAAGGGACAGGAGACTGTGATTACATGTGACACAGGCAGGAAATCCAGGAGGTAGTGCTGAAGGTGCCTCGGCCCTTGAGTTTGTGTAAGAGGTTTGAGGCTCTTGCTCTCAAGATGAGAGCAGGGACAATAGACAGGACGAGGAAACTGACCATAGCACCATGGTACAGGAAGTCATTCCAGAGGGGGGAAGAAACAGAAATGTAGTTAATTGGGGATAGTATAGTCAGGGGAATAGACACTGTTCTCTGTGGCCAGGATCAAGAGTCCCGAAGGCTGTGTTGCCTGCGTGGTGCCTGGTTTCAGGATATTTCATCTGGGTCACAGATGAACTTGGAATGGGAAGGGACAGATCCAGTTGTCATGGTACATGGAAATATCAACGATATAGGCAGAAAGGGGAAAGAGGTTCTGCTGAGGAAATATGAGTAGCCAGAGAACCAGAAAGGTAATAATCTCTGGATTACCACCTGACCACAGGCAAATTGGCACAAGGTCAACAAGATTAAAGAAGTAAATGCATGGCTCAAAGACTAGTGTGGGAGAAACAGGTTTGAATTCATGGGGCGTTGGCACCAGTACTGGGGAGGAAAGAGAACTTCTGTTGGGACGCGTTCTACCTGAAGCATGCCAGGATCAGAGTCCTAACAAATCACATAACAAGGGCTTTAAACTAAACGGTGGGTGGGTTCAGCTGCAGAGAATATCATCAAAGCAAAGGTAAAGGAGAAGACAGGGTTGTAGCTTTGGTGACTGTTATCAAAAATAAAAGGGAAATACGTGAATGTCATTTTGTACCAAGGACCATGGAAGTACAGGGAAATTCAATAGTAGAACAGCTTAAAGGCTTTGGATCTTAATGCATGAAGAATTTGGAATAAGGTAGGTGAACTGACAGTGCAAATCGACAGAAATTAGTACGATCTTGTTGCCATTAGGACACAGGGTTACAAGGAGGTCAAACCTGAGAACATAACATTCAGATATTTGACCTTTTGGAGAGACAGGAGGGATGGAAAAGATGGTGGGTAGCACTGTTGATAATAGTTGAAAAGTAGACAGTTATGAGAAATGCTCTCAGCTCAGATGACATACAGTCCATTTGGGCTGAGGTAACAAACAAGATTAGTATACAAACCCTCAAACAGCTGCTATTCTGTGTGATAGGCGATAAATCAACAAAGTGTAGGAGCATGTAAAAAGAATAAAGCAACAATTATGGGTAACTTTAATCAAATTAGAAAAGGTAGCTATGACAATGAACTTAAAGAGTGCATTAGGAATAGTTTCAGAGAGCAATCTGTCTTGGAGCCAACCAGACAGCAAACATGTTGGATCTGGTATTGGGTAACGAGGCAGGGTTACTAAATGATCTCCAAGTAAAAGATCCCCTGGGAAGTAGTGCTCATAATATGTTAGAATTTAATGTTAATAATGGAAGTGAGAAACCTGGTCAGAAACAACTGTACTTAACTTAAATGAAGGGAATTACAATGAAGTGAGGAGAGAGTTAACTAAAGTGAACTGGGCAGATAGATTAGCAGTAATGACAGCGAGCAAACACTAGCAGACATTTAAGCAAATAATTCATGAGTCTCAGCAAAAATAAATCCCAGTGAGGAGGCAAAAGAAAGATAAACCAACTAAGGCTAACCAAGGAAGTGAAGGAGAGTATTAAGTTGAAAGAGAAAGAATATAAGGAGGTCCAAGTCAGAGATCGCCCTGAAGCCAGCTGAGGAGGACTAAAAAGATAATGAGAGTGAAAACAATTAAGGTCAGATAGTGAGAAAGACAAAAACTTACAGTAAGAGCTTCTCTAAACAGACAAGGAAGAGACAGGTCAAAGTGAACATGGGCCCCTGAGAAAATGAATCTAGGGAGATGGTTTTGGGAAACAAGGAAATTGCAGATATTTTGCATCAGTCTTTACAGTGGAAAATACTTCAAACATTCTATACTAAAAATTAATTCTTTAGTATTAAGTATACGGGGAGAATTTAAGTACGATTACCATTACTCAAACAAAATAACAATGCTAAAGGCAGATAAGTCCCCTGACTCTGATGCCTTGCATCCTAGGATCTTAAAAGCGGCACGTTGGCTCAGTGGCTAGCACTGCTACCTCACAGTGCCAGGGACCTGACTTCGAATCCAGCCTCGGAAGACCGTCTGTGTGGAGTTTGCACATTCTCCCTGTGTCTGCGTGGGTTTCCTCCAGGTGCTCTGGTTTTCTCCCACAGTTGAAGGATGTGCAGGTTAGGTGGATTGGCCATGCTAAATTGCCCGTAGTGTTAGGTGCATTAGTCAGAGGGAAATGGGTCTGGGTTGGTTACTCTTCGGAGGGTCGGTGTGGACTTATTGGGCCAAATGGTCTGTTTCCGCACTGTAGGGAATCTGTAGGGAATCTAATCCTAAAAGAGGTAGCTACAGAGATAGTGGATGCATTGTTTGTAATTTTCCAAAAGTCAGTGGATTCTGCAGAAGTCTCAGAGAATTGGAAAACTGCTAAATTTGACACCCCCATTCAAAAAAGGGAACCAAAATGCAGGTAACTATTGGCCAATTAGTCTAACATTTATTACTGAAAAAGCATTGGAATCAATTATTTAGGAAATAATAGTCAAATGTTGACAAAATCAAAATCTAATCAAGCAGAGTCAGCACAGCTTCATGAAAGGGAAATCATGTTTGACTAATTTATTAGAATTTTTTGAGGAAGTCTCAACCAGAGTGGGTCAATGGGAACCAGTATATCTGTTGTATTTGAATTTCCAGAAGACTTTTGACAAGGTACCTCATAAAGGGCTGTCATAAGAGCCCCTGGCATTTGAAGGAGCATACTGACATTGATCGAGAATTGGCTCACGGGCAGGAAACAGCAAGTGGGGATAAGGGTTTGTTTTCAGGTTGGTGACCTGTGAATAGGAATCAGTACTGGGACTGCACTGTAATACATACAATAACTTGGAAGGAAATGAATGTATTATAGTCAAATTTGCAGATGACACAAAAATACATGGAAAGGCATAACACAGGGATACAGCTTACAGAGAAATATTGATAAGTAAGTGGGCGAAAAGTTGGCAAATGGGGTCTAATGTGGTAAAATATGAAACTGTTCAGTTTGGAAGGGAAAACTAAAGAACATAATATTGTTTAAATGGAGAAAAACTGCATAAAGCTGCAAAACAAAGGGACTTGAGCATAGCACACAGGTGCAACAGGCAATCAGGAAGGCTAATGGAATACTGGCCCTTATTTCAAAGGGCTTGAACTAGAAGAGCAGGGAAGTTTTACTGCAATTGCACAAAGTGGTGGGGAGACCACATCTGGAGTACTATGAGCAGTTTTGATCACCTTATTTAAGGAAAGATATCATTTCATTGGAGACAGTACAGAGGAGCTTCACTAGGATGGATCCCTGGTATGAAGTAAATGTCTTTGAACGCGAAACAGGTTGGGACCTTACTCACCGGAGTTTAGAAGAATGAGCGATTATCTCACTGAGACATATAGGGTTCTTAAGGGGCTTAAAAGGGTAAATGTTGAGAGAATGTGAGAATCTAGGGCCAGAGGGCTCAGTTTCAGAATGAAGGGTTGCTAATTTAAGACTGAGATGAAGAGGAATTTTTTTTTTCTCAGAGGATTGAGAGTCTTGGGACTCCTTGCCACAGAGAGCTGTGGGACAGAGACCTTGTATATATGTAAGGCTGAGACAGATCGATTCTAGATCAGTAGGGGAATGAAGAGATAGGAGGAAATGGCAAGAGAGTAGATGTGAAGAATGTAGGATGATCCTATTGACTGGCAGAGCAGGCTCGGGAGACTGAACAGCCTATTCCTGTTCCTATTTATCATCTTAGAGATCAGGTAGAAGGGCACTCTGTAGTATCTCAAATGAAGACTTTGTCAGAATGCACAAGAAGGAACAGCAGCAGCAGGCAGGTATATGGGAGACAATGGTTCTTATAGCTCAGAAGATGCAGCTGCCTAAAGCATATGATTGTCTGGCTGCCTCCACAGACAAGTTGGCAGTACCTTGCAAGGGCAGGTCCAGCACCATTAGGTCTTCTGGATAGGCACACAGGCATGCATCCCATTACCTTAGCCAATGGTCATCATGGTATGGCAACACAAAGAGTGAGAACTTTGAATCAACTCTGGGTGCCCCTTCCTCACAAGAGATAGGGCAGTGAAAGGAGGTATCCAGCCAGAGAAGGAACCACAGAGAGGTCTCTCAGAAGTCACCTCTCAGTACACTCCAGAGATAGCCAGGCCCTCCACTCCACCCTGCCTGCTCCCCTTCTGACCTGTGGGAGTTCAAGCCAAGGAGGGTCCACCAAGAAGATCCCCCTGAAACTAGATACAAGATACAGCGAGTTGTTACCAACTTCAAGATACTCCTCACTGGACTTTCTCACAATGTCATGCTAGCCCCTATAATTTCCACCTGTAGTGGTCTTCAACGCAGATAAAAGTGTATCACGTTGACGCGAAGAAAAATAGTCACAAAAACTAAATGAACAAGTCGGAAGATTGACCAGAGCGCTAGATAAATAGATAGGTTTTAAGGAGGCTTGTTACAGAGTAAGCTGACAAAGTAGAAAAGCAGCTTTTTAATAAGGAAATTCCATAGAATGGTACCCAGGCCCTTGATGGAATGGCTATCAAATGGACAGGATCACAAGACAATGGCAATGTGATAAACTCTTCTTGATATAGCTATTGTTCTACAAATAACATGTGATGCTAATATTCTTGTCCTGATCAGCAGTTTTCACAGAATACTCATCATTTGCTTGAACTTCGCACACTGCAAAATTATTAAGATGACACAAACGTTGAAGGTTGATCAATCTAATCAATGCCATAGAGTCAATCATGTCAAAGATGTAAGCAATCTAAGATAAAGCAGTCTACTGGCCCTCCATTTGATCAAACAGCATCACAAAAGTAGCCATGCTGATTTCAGAACTGGTTCTGAATTATACAAACTGATGTAGCTGCAATTTAAAATCCTGCAAGAAGTAAAATAAAATGACATAGAATACTGGCAACCAAACATTACACACTGCTTCTCTTGTCAGCAACGTTTATTTTATGAGTATTACTTCCTACCTGGATTTTTAATTCTTTAGTTCAGTCACCATCGTCTGCTGAAACAACTGCTCCAACACAGATCGGACACTGGAAAATATCGATGTAACCCACTACAAATTCACCAGGCTTCTCATACTCATCAACCACCATGTTCAATACCATCAGTATCCCCTTTGTGAGAGAAGACTAACAGACTATGGTCATTAGTAGGTTCCACATGCAAGCAATGTGCTAATTATAACTCATTAGTGCCATTGGTAAAATAAGCTGTTCAACAGCTATGGAGTAAAAACTCCTTTGAAGTTATTCTCAAAACTGAAGAGAATAAAACTGATAATCTTGTCTTATTGCCAGGTGGCTAGATATATCAAATAATTGACTTTGTTCCCCATTACGTCTTTCATGCTTCTGCAGTTCTTATTTGGGTCTAGTCTGGCTAGATAGTTTAATCAACTGTGAAATACTCTACACCATGTCGAAAGTCAATGAAACTGGTGGAGCTCAATCCATCCCATCAGATATATATAATATTTGCATGTTCATATTGCACTGAAGGTAGCAAGAGATCCAGAGCAGAGCAGAGGTGCTGCATTTTGGAAAGACAAATCAGAACAGGACTTATACACTTAATGGTGAGGTCCTGGGGAGTGTTGTTGAGCAAAGAGACCTTGGAGTACATGTTCACAGTCCTTTGAAAGTATACTCACAGGTAGATAGGATAGTAAAGGTGGCATTTGGTATGCTTTCCTTTTTTTTTGGTCAGAGCATTGAATATAGGAGTTAAGAGGTCATGTTGGGGCTGTACAGGACATTGGTTAGGCCACTTTTGGAATATTGTTGTGCAGTTCTGGTCTCCTTCCTATCAGATAGATGATGTGAAAATTGTAACGTTTCAGAAAAGATTTACAAGGATGTTGCCAGGGTTGGAGGATTTGAGCTATAGGGAGAGGCTGGAGCTGTTTTCCCTGGAGCCTTGGAGGCTGAGGGGTCTTTTCCCTGAGGTGGGGAGTCCAAACTGGATGGCATAGGTTTAGGGTGAGAGGGGAAAGATATAAAAGGGACGTAAGGGGCAACCTTTTCACGCAGCGGGTGGTTTGTGTGTGTGGAATAAGCTTCTGGAGGAAGTGGTGAAGAATGACACAATTACAACATTTTAAAGACATCTGGTTGGGTATATGAATAGGAAGGGTTTAGAGGGATATGGGCCAAATGCTGGCAAAATGGGCCTCAATTAGATCAGGCTATCTGGTTGTCATGGAGGAGTTGGACCGAAGGGTCTGCTTCTGTGCTGTACATCTCTATGACTCTAAACTTCAGCATTAGTTGAAGCACAAATGGATAAAAAAAATTCCCAAGGCTATCGTTGGCAATGCACAGCTGCAATGACCATCTCCAGCAAGAGAGTACATAACCAACTTGCCATATTAACATCACTGAGTTACACATCAACATCCCGAGAGTCCACATTAGCTCAAAGCTCACCTACACCAAATATATGTTGTGGCTGCTAAAACTAAACAGAGGTTAGACACTCAAACCGCCTGTCTCCTCAAAAAGTGTTTCTATCACTTACAGAGCACATGGCAGGAGTAAGACTGACTACTCTACACTTGCTTAGAAGTTCATCATCTATTAACCTGAACACCCAACCTGTACACTGCCACGAGTGAACCTAGGCCACAACATGTACCATCGACAGTGTACACTTCAGGAAACTGCCAACAATTTTTCAGCTGATGATACTGGGCATGGTAGTGGCCGATAAACACAAAAGCCAGAAGAAGGGTACACAGATGCTTTCCTACACCTAATTTGTGTCAAAGCAGTTGGTTTAGCAAGTGATCATTCTAGGAAATTTCGAGGGAAAATTTGAGGGAAGTGAACACATGCTGGGACAGCAAACAACGCAGGGAGAAGTAGAACTTGAACCAATGTTTCCTAAATCTAGAACATCAAAAGCAGCAAAGGCTATTCACAGGCATGAAAAGGTGTTTCCACATTGTTATTTCTGTGAGGTCAGATTCCTAGAAATCCTCTACTTCATGGCATTGTGCACATATCTTCATCATCCAAACAGCAATAGTTCAAACAGAAGACCCCACACTACTTTATCAAAAGCAACTAGGAATAGGAAGCCAATACTAACCTTACCAACAGCATTGAAATTAATTTTAGGAAGTCCTACCATATGACAATTGCATTTCCTGCCACGCTTATAAGAGAATTTACAACATGCATGAGAAATAATATAGCAGTGCATCGTTTACTAACATGGCTACTGTATGTATTTAGTTTTAAATAATATGTCAAAAGCATGCGACAGTCAATACATTATTAATGTCATATTAAACCTACAATGCATCAACCAACACCCCCAGGAAAGAACAATCTTTTTATTGCATACAGTAAGCGAACATTTCTTTAGCATGTAAACTAAATGTGCCAAGAGCTGAACAGTAATTTTCCTCAATTTGTGTAAGATACTCGCTCACTCCCTCTCTCTGATGCCTTACCTTTACATATGTAATAAGGACCCACATACTGATTCTTTGTTGGTCTAGGTCGTATCTTTTTCCAGGGTCTACCATCAGGGTTCTTCAATCGACCAATTAAAATATCCTTTGTACACTTATGTTCTACATCTCTGTTGTAGGTGTATGTCAATCCTTTGGAATCTAGAAACAGTACATGATAAATAAAAT
Organism: Chiloscyllium plagiosum; assembly: GCF_004010195.1. NCBI lineage: Eukaryota > Metazoa > Chordata > Chondrichthyes > Orectolobiformes > Hemiscylliidae > Chiloscyllium > Chiloscyllium plagiosum. The sequence goes on along the minus strand of NC_057730.1, from coordinate 46,604,920 downwards.
CCTTAAAACTACATTATCCCCTACGACAATGCATTGTGACATGGTCAATTCAGTTACTCAATCTATGTTTGCAAAGATCACTGTCTGTATTGCTGGGCAGCTACATAGCAACCAGTTCCACTTTAAATCTTCACCTTCAAAGGTTAACATTGTTACTCAGTTCAAACTTGAAAAATGACATTTGAGCTCATGCAATTCTCAGTGGTGGGGGGAAAACTGCATATTCCAGTGATTACTAAATTATATCATCTGCTGGCAAATGGAAACTTATGGTACAGGCCTATGTTTTCTTTTAATTCATTCATTTTGTGGGATGCAGGCATTGCTGGCTGGCCAACATTCATTGCCTGTCCCTTGTTGTTCTTCAGAAGGTGGTGGTGAGCTGCCTTCTTGAACTGTTGCAGTCCACCTGCTGAGGTTTCAACCACAATGCCTTTAAGAAGGGAATTCCAGGATTCTGACCCAGCTACAGTGAACGACTGGCAATATACTTCCAACTCAGGATGGTGAGTGACTTGGAGGGGATCTTGAAGGTGGTAGTGCTTCCATATATCTGCTCTACTTCTAGATGAAAGTGGCTGTGGATTTGGAAGGTGCTGACTGAGGATCTTTGGTGAATTTCTGCACTGCATCTTGTAGATAGTACACACTGCTGATACTGAGCATCGGAGGAAAAAGTGAGGACTGCAGATGCTGGAGATTAGAGTCGAGAGTATGGTGCTGGAAAAGCACAGCAGGGCAGGCAGCATCCGAGGAGCAGGAGAATTGATGTTTCGGGCATAAGCCCTTCATCAGAAACGAGGCTTGGTGGCCTGAGGACTGAAAGATAAATGGGAGAGGGGTGCAGTTGGGTGGAAGGTAGCTGAGAATGAGACATGTCGATGAAGATGAGGGAGAAGGTGATAGGTCGGACAGAGGTTGGAGGGATCGATGGGAAAGGTGATGGACAAGTCAGGAGGGCAGTGCCGAGTTGGAGAAATTGCAATCTTGGAAGAAGGATGCCATCTGCGATTTTCTAAGGTGGACTTGGTCATTCTGGGAACAGATGCCACAGAGGCGGAGGAATTGGGAATAAGGGATCGCGTTTTTACAGGAGGTAGGGTAGGAGGAGATGTAGTCTAGGTAGCTGTGGAGGTCGGTTGGCTTGTAGATGTCTGTGGTTAGTCTGTTGCTGGAGATGGAGAGGTCCAGGAAGGGGAGGGAGGTATCCGAGATGGCCTAGGTGAATTTGAGGTCGGGGTGAAAGGTGTTAGTGAAGTTGATGAACTGTTCAACCTCTCCGTGGGAGCATGAGGTAGTGCCGATACAGTCACTGATATAGCGGAGGAACACGTGGGAGGGGTGTTAGTGTAATTGCAGATGATGGACTGTTCCGCATAACCGACCAACAGGCAGGCATAGCTGGGTCCCATGCTGGTTCCCATGGCTACCCTTTTGGATTGGAGGAAGTGGGAAGATTGGAAGGAGAAGTTCTTAAGAGTGAGGACCAGTTCAGCCAGGCGAGTGAGGGTGTCAGTGGAAGGGTACTGGTTGGGACGGCGTGAGAGGAAGAAACAGAGGGCTTGGAGGCCTTCGTTGTGGTGGACAGAATGGATGTGGTACCAATCAAGTGGGTTGCTTTGTCCTGGATAGTGTCAAGCTTCTTGAGTATTGTTGCATCCATCCAGGCAAATGGATGTAAGGTCATGGGTAAAGAAGTGTGATGTAAAGTGTGTGATCTATCATTACGTATCATTTAATTTAGGGGTTTAATGGGATTGGGATGTGCATATGAAGAGATTTAATGACCAATTTAGAAGTATTCCTGCAGCTATGGTGATTTATTTTAAACACAGTATTGAAAAGAAAATTTCTGGATAGCAATGTGTTTTTTTAAAACATTGGGAGAGCATTGGGCTTAGGGAAAGACTTTGTTTGGAATGAAGCTTTTCAATTTGACAGTTTTTCAGAAACATTGGTTGAAACTGGATATGTAAAACTATTGCTCCTAAAAAAGTTTAGGACAGTTAAGAAAGGGGTTACCACAGTATAACGTGTTCAGTTTAAAATTTCCAGAGCAGAAATGTTTCATTAAAACCCTGAAAGGGTTATCTGAAGCTGAGAAAGTCTAAACTCAGTTGTCTGAAGGTTTCAAAAAGAAATTCTCAGATTCTCAATATGGGGCACAGTTACATCAAGCTTTATAGATGTGAAATAAACCAGAATTTTCTTGTTGTGCATACTGCAAAGGAGTGTTATTGGTTTATTCTAATTTATCTTCATTTCCCTTGCAAACTAAACTTGTGTTTACTGTTAAAATTGAATCTGAAGCATTTCATGTTTGTGTTTCAGTGAGAGGGCCAAACAAAATATGAATCATCAGGCCATATTTCAGTCTGGCATCTGACTTGACCAGGGACAACACCAACTTGGATCACCACAGTGGACATAAATGTACACGTGCAGTGCATCAGTGGCAGAAAATTCTACCTTCCTCGAGAGGAAGATGCATTCCATTTATAGTGGCTAACATCCAACATATTGAGAAGACCAAAACCATCTTTAATGTTTACTTCCACCTTCAGCAGGAGCAGCACTACTTCAGTTGTTGATTAGTCACTGGTAGTAGAGCTACTGTTACATGGAAAACTGGCAACGATATAGAACACTATATTGGGCACAAAAATTGCTGGAATCTTAACAGTATTTAAGTTAGCCTCGTCTAACTAAAATAACAAGCAAGCCTTTTTAAACTTTGTCACAAATGACTATTGAGGAAAGTATCATTAGTCCTTTAGCAGGCAGTCAAAAATCAACTGCATGCAAGAGTAACATTTGATTTCTCATTTCAATAGTTGTCCAAGGGGACACAGTATAATTTATTAACAAATCTGCTTATAACTTTCTTTTTTAGCAGATGATAGGCTTAATTTTGAGTTTGCCTTTCAATTATTTTAACTGTAGTTTTCAATATTTCTAATATCTCTTACAGTCAGTGTGTTTGCAATAAGACTTCCAAGTGATTGCTTTCCAAAAGTAAAGCTGTTTCCATCTCTCCTATGTTTCTTTGCACCAGTTATACTACTGCATCAGCAATCAGGAGATGGGACTGGCAAGGATTTAATACCAAACAGCCTCAACTATTCAATGTTCTTTTGAAACTAATTCACGTGTTGTTTTGACACCACACTAATTGAGTTTGATCCAAGGTATATAATGTAACACATTTCATCTTTTGACCAACTACAATAACTATAAATCAAAATAACTACAAATCAAAATTTGATTTCTGAATAGCTCTGAACAAAAACAAAATTGATACTAGCAAATGTAAATGATGAATTTTCCAAAGATCAACTAATCTGAATTGGGATGCTTAGAACATAGGTATATTAAATTTTAAGGTGTAAATGTTATTAATGTCAAACAATCAGCATGTGGGACATCAGATAAAGGATATTGCTAGGATACAAATCCAAGAAACAATGGTAATAAACTATCCAACTGATTATACATAATAATGAAGTCCAAGCTACCATTTTTCTTAGATAAGATGATATAAAGTATTTGATGCCATTCTAACATGGCATCCTTTCCCATGATTTGACTCATTAAAAATCCTCACCTAAAGCAAGACTAAGAGAATAACTTCCATGAAATTGCTCATGGTCACAGTTCAATAACTTTCAACACTGCCATTAGGTCCCATTTGAAAGCATCACTTCAGCAGAAAAACTGCAGCTCATTTCTTTTTGTTAGCTACACCTGCAGCTTTAATATTATGACCATCACCACTACTCAAAATACAAAGTCAAATCAAAGGTGCTTCTCTAGAATATGAAATCACTCATCCAAAATTAGATTGCAGAAACAACTCCATTGTTTCCAGAGAGATATCCTTCAATTGAATCCAATGAAGATTCACAGTTGAACATATTGGTTCTTATGAAATATAAGTCTGCTGGCAGAATAATTACATTACAAAGGCCATTGTTCAAGTATATGTAGAGGCACATGAACAGATAAGTGCTGGTCATTTTATAAGATGAAAATTTGAAGAACATAACCAAGTTATTTTTTCTCACCTATTTTAAAGCACGAAGGACAGGCCTGCTTAAATTCATGCGTGTCCGACAGCGGATTTCTACCTAGTGTTTGTGTGGATAATTCATTTGCTCCCATTTCTGATCCTCTTGACAAGCCACTTCCATTTTGACCTATAACTCCTATATTTCTGTTACTACTGAACAGACTGGTTGTACTATTTAGCTGTAGAAAGAATGAATACAGAAAATGTTTGCTAAGTATTTTTACGTGTACTGAAAATTGCAAAGTAGAAAATCATTTTCATACCACAATCTGAATTTTTAACTTTAAAATGTGACATACATTTGACAAATGCCAGTGTGTGGACCTGAGGCAGTCAGGTGAGTGAAGAAGCACAATTTCATATTTTTAATTATAAATTAGAAACAAAAAGAGACCAACTTAATTTTTGGTGTTTTTCTAAGAAAATGAAAAACAAGCTTGGTGAAATAGATAAGTTTTAAAAGCTGGAATTTGAAATATAAATTTGCGTTTTTAAAAATTAGAACATAGAACATAGAAACAGATTTTCCAAATAGTATGACTGAGTTATAATCAGCTATTATTTGCACAAACAAAATAACAAAGCAGCAGCTTTCCTTTACAATTCCAGTCGAATTATTCATTGCTCTGCTGAAGAGATATATTCCCATTTAAAGGTGGGATTTATATAGTGTCAGGATATTATAAGTGATATGTCAAGATATGGCTCTTGAAAAAAAACTATTTTTCTTTTATTTTAGCTATAAAGTATTAACTAGCTTTAACTTCACCATGAATAGTTAAAACAATAACTGTAGATGCTGGAAATCAGATTCTGGATTAGAGTGGTGCTGGAAAAGCACAGCAGTTCAGGCAGCATCCGAGAAGCAGGAAAATCGATGTTTCGGGCAAAAGCCCTTCATCAGGAATAGAGCTACTCTTGATGAAGGGCTTTTGCCCGAAACATCAATTTTCCTGCTCCTCAGATGCTGCCTGAACTGCTGTGCTTTTCCAGCACCACTCTAATCCCTTCACCATGAATATCCATGACATTTCTAAGAGATGACTGGTCTGTTCATTTTTATAAATACATTGCCTCACCTCCTTGCTTACTTTAAACTTAAACATATTGTATAGGTTCTCAGAAAACAAAATATAATGTACATGGATTTACAGAACATTGCACAGATGTGACTAAGATGGACACCTCGCATGAGATTTGCATTCAGATGAATCGAGAATGTAAGTACGTTAACAATTATGTATCTGGAAGCTACTGGAAATATCCCGACACAAAATTATAATTTTCATGTAATATTCCACCGGACAAACCTCATCAGATTCAGTAACACCAGAAAATTAAGTTTTACATTTTAGTTAAAAATAAATAAAACGTAGGATTACTTTTGCTATTCTTTATCTAACAAAGTGCGGATTCAGAAAGAAAATAGAACATAGGATAATTATCAAAGAAAGGAATAGAAGATATAGGGTATTTGTGGTACTACTACCAATGTACGCCAAGGTTTAACTTCCCTCATTTGACAAGTACACAGAAAGCCATGCATTATTGCAATCCCTTCTCCAACCGAAGGGAATTTAAACAATCTTTTCTGGACATTTTGTGGGCATTACTATATGTGTTACTTATTTGGTGAATCCAAAAATGAAGTTCCACATCAAAACTGATAAATTTATCTTGGAGGGTAAGGCTGAGTTCAAAGGAAATACCAACAAACACTTACCAAGCTTTTTCTTCTGGGGGGAAAAAAAACTTTTTTTTTTGGTTCCCACTTGCTTTTCTGGCTATTTAAACCCCACAACAACGCATTTTCCTACACATTTTAATTCCTTGCAGGAACAAGGTTCCACAGGCAGTGCCTTGTGTGTTGTTAATAAGCTGTTCCATTATGGTCACCATAATCAAAGTTAATCCCAAGATCAAAGGAATAGTCTTTTTTCAACAAAAGCAAAATAGTGCCAATGCCAAAGATTTGAAATAAAAATTTCAGATCTGAAGAAATGTGATATGGGATGCAAAAAACATTAGATCTGTTTCCCTCTCCAAGCAAGTTGTCAAACCTGCTGAGTTTCTATTGCACTGTTTTTATTGTAAGCTCCTCCTTCATAGGCTTGAAAGGTGTGGCACTGGAAAAGCACAGCAGGTCAGGCAGCATCCGAGAAGCAGGAGAGTCGATGTTTTGGGCATAAGCCCCGCATTAGGAATTCCTGGTGAAGGGCTTATGCCTGAAATGTCGACGCTCTTTTTCCGCGGATGCTGCATGACCTGCTGTGCTTTTCTAGCGCCACACTTTTTGATTATGATTTCACTTTCTCTTCCTCTTTCATAGGCTGCCAGTTAACAAGAACCACAGTCTTTTCAATTATTTCTACCCTCCATCCCAGCTGTCTGTACCAAGCGTTACTCCCTCGTCATCCTTGATCACCTTTTCATATTAGCCATCTTCATTCTGGGATTCCTTCTGTCATCCCATTATTCATTTATAGGTCAAGATATATTTCACCCTGGCTTCCCACACTTAAGTCTTAAAATCTCCTTATACCCCAGAGATCATTCAATAGTTTTCTCCCAATCTCATCTTCCATGCTTTTTCAGCTGCACCAGCTCTTTAAAGTTTTGCTGTCAAGTGCGTCTGCTGTCCCAACTGCATGGTTAAGATGCTAGTCTTGCATGTTTTATTTGGTTGCACTGGCCATTTAATTTTTATTCTATTTCCTACGTTGCCCCACCTTCTTTCTTTTCAACTTCCCTGTATTTATCAGCAGTACATTTGGTGACTGCTTTAAATGAACAGAATATTTGTTGAGCCAGTTACTGACCCAACTGTCAGAGCAAGACACCAAGGACTTATTGAACTGCCTCATAGCAACCTAACAAGAGATCTACTGAATGAACTAAGTTTACACAATTAATAATGACACTTCAACAAACATGGTAAGAAAGTGAAGGAAATTTGCACTAAAATAAGTTAATCTTGTAAGCTACTACTCATGGACATGATAGTTTCAAAGTCTTGCCATTTTCCTCTTTTGCACTGTATGCCTCTCTCATTTTTCATTACTGTCTCCTCCTCAGCCTCTCTTTTCAGGCAATTTTTTTTCTTGGTCTATCTCCTCTCTTCTGTATGCCTCATTCCTTTCTCCTCTCAACTTTGCACTCTTCCATGCTTTTCTCGCTCTATCACTGTGCAAGCCTCTCATTCACTTTCATTTTCGTTCTCTGCATGTCTGTCTCCTTCTTTCTCCAATGTCTCACACAGTGTTCTTTTCTTTCCTGTCACCTACCAAAGAGATGAGAAGGTAGATTTAAGGCTGCAAATTTCAGATAGCTGCAAAGGAAGAGAAAGAAAATTGTATTTATATAGTGCCTCTCACGTCCTTGGGACACCTCAAAGCATTTCATCAAATAGTAGACCTCTGCAGCACTGGAAATGCCGACTTCCTCAGAGATATTTATTTAGCCTCATTCCCCTGCCTTTGGCCCTTTCTTGTAATGTATTTATTTTAAAAGCATGTTAAAAACTACCATGGATTTTGCACACATTGTTGGTGCATCCCATACCCTTAAAGGCAAGTGAGTAAAAATAATTCCTCCCAATCCATTTTATTTAAGGAACCTGGAGCAAAATAATCTTCTGTTTACAGTTTCTAGTGACCAGAGGCAGTAGTGTCTATTTGATTAATTGAAAGCATTCAGTGGCCTGGACATAATAAGCAACAGTAACGATATTGAAGTTGTGTTGCCCTTGAGAAAATGGTGGGGAATTGCCTTTTTGAACTGCTGCAATCTGTAATGCTTATTTCACTACTTCAAAAGTTTAAATTAAATGTTAAAGATAAAAAAAAATTTCAACTGCCTACTTTTTCTGCCTGTGAGAACATTTCAATGTGACTGATGACTTAGCTCAGCTTTCTGACATAGATGCAGCATACCTGGCTGACCTCTTGAACTGATGCCAGAGGCAAACAGCAAATAAAGATCGCTGGATCTTTGTGGGGAGGTTTCTTTGAGGTTAGTGGTGTGCTGCTGATTTTTTGGAAGCTGCAAAGCCTATCACAATATAGCACCTCCATGTGTCTATTATAATTTGCCTCTCTTTTCATAACTAGAGATTCCTTATCGGTATCGTCACTCTAAGTGAATATCTTCTCCACCCTGATCTTAAAGTAGGGAAGCATATCTGGACAAACATTCTACAAGTAACTTTACCAAAGATTTGTACTGGCTGGCCATTACGTCTTTGCTTTTGCACTCTATTGTATAGCTCTATCTGTAAAGCCAATGATCACTTAATTTAAAATAAAAATCTGTTCTCCCACTTTAACATCACAATCCCAAGCTTTTTAGTTCCTCTGTTCATCCAGTTTTAAAAACATTTAAGGTGTATTTCTTCTCCTTATTCTTCACCACAAAACATCGTAATTTTTGTGTATTAAATAAAAAACAAGGAAATTCAGTCCGTCTATGCCTTCCTTCCTGAAGTTAGTCTTTCAGTTAACCATTTTGATGTTATCTTCAAATTTTACATAAAATCCTTTACTGCCTTCCTTTATGGCTGCCTGACCTTCCCTCAAACAACTTAAATCTTGTTATTCCTCTTTGACCTCCAACATTCCACTTGATTTCTTTTGCTATTAGACCTCGATTTAGTGTGTTCCTTTTCAGTCTACATTTACTTTGAAATTTTCTACTCACTCAAAGATCTTTAGTTTTTTTGCTGCACCCGTTTTATTTCTTGCATTTATTCTGTAATCAATTTTACTTTTAATGGTGGATGGGAGTTGCTATAGGAAGATGCATTGCTTTAATATGGTTAGTAACAATTTTAACGATCAGAAGAGTTTTATGTCACATTCAATTCAAGGTAATCACTGCAGAGAAACATAAAGGGAGGTAGACAGGAATATAGGATTAAGGCAACAATTATTATTTTACTGCAGGGCGGTGCAGGCTCAAAAGGCTGAATCTCCTGGTTCAGTTTCTAATTCATATGTTTGTAACTGCATCTACTTGTCAAGGCAGGAGTAGTACAGATAATAGTAGGTTGGTCATTAAAGATAGATATGAAAGTTTAAATAGTTAACAACAAAATGTGCTTGCTTTTACAATTTTTTTTCTCGATCTCTTTTCCTTTCCCTCCGTCAACTGAACTGCCCCAATAACACTAAATATAGCCATGTTGTTCAGCTGATCATGTGCTATAAAATATTGAATCACAATATGTGTTACCATACACTTTATCAAAATTAGCATCAATTACAGTTACTCACAGGCAAGTAAGAAGAGGTACTGTTATGTCCTTGTATGCCAGCCCCGACTCCAAGACCTGGGGGTTTCGCTTTCAAAGAGAAAAGTTAACGTGAAAATACTGCAGCGTTAAAGCCTCAGACTCCTTCACAACCAATGATGTATCTATGTCCAAGTGCAGTATGCAGATCCATTAATAAAACAATAGCATTGACTGCCTTCAACGCCTAGTTGAAGAGTACTCAGATTTAGTCTAAAAATGTAAGGAGCTTAGCTTGGGAGGAAAATAAAGCATATGGCTATAACTTTTATTCAAGTTTATTCAAATCTTACCAAGAATTTCTTTGATTGCTTTTTCATGCTAGTTTTCTCCTAGGTAAAGAACCATGAAGCAAAACATCACATTTGTCAAACCTCTTCTCTGAAGCCAATTATATGAAACATGCCTAAGTGTTTTCATTCTAAATAGCAGCTTTCAAAAGGGTGACAGTTTGTTCTGAAATTAACCAAATCAAGAGACTTCACTTCAGGTTGGAAATGTAAATGTTGCCAAGGCTGCTTCACTACAAACAACCCTCAGCCCAGTTGGAACTCACTGTCCTTTAAAAGGGAGCCACTCCAACTGGAAAACATTGATGAATTCTCTAATGAAATACTAATATACTGCAGATGCTGGAAATCAGGGAAGGTGAGAGATCCGGTCAATGATAACGATAAAATAGTCAATCACAAAGCAATTTGTCCTTGACCTCCAAGTCCTGGAAACTAACAACTGAGGATTCCACATTTTGGACTACAGAAGTGGAGATAATCAGCATAAAAACTAATGCCATCCATTTATTGTAACCAGGAACAAGGAAGAGGTTTTGCTATGATTTGCATAGGCCCTTCAATTCTGTGGGGCTAGCTTTTTGTATAAATGGAGGCAGAAGTGGGGGGGTTCTCACACCTGTACACATGAAGTGTCAATACTATTGTCTGATTGAGGGCTGCTCGCTTGTTTTGTCAAGATTTCACCATTCTAAAAGATTTTTTCTATTATCCTCCTTACAGACAAAGTCACTTCAAGAGTTTTGTGAGAAAACAAGACCACGTAAATTCGTCACCACTTGGCATTCTCCTGATCTTGAGGAGATGGCCTGCAGGGGATGTCCTCAGTGAAGTTCCTAATGTTGAACAACTACACTAGAAAGGTATGAGCAACTGCTCACCTATTTAAGGTCTATAGGAAAGCCAACAGGCAGAAAAAACATTTCCAATGAATGAAGACAAATTCTTATTTAATAATCAAATGAAGAACATAGTTTATCAAATTTAACAAATTTTGATCCAATATTTAATGGACATTTCTTACCTCTCTGAGATTCCATAATAGGTAGAGAATCTAAAGAGTCCATTCTTGAACCAAACGTATCATATGGTAGCATATTCATGGATAATGAATACACTGACGGCAGAGTCACTGAAGGAATACTATTACTTATAACTTGGGGTGGTGGCACCAAAACAGAACTAGGACAAGGAATACTGGAAGGCATTTTGGCTGGCAGGCTAGAAGAAATACTTCCTTTAAGATTCATGGGCTTCTGCAAAGTAAACAAGTAAATCAAACCAAATTTCATTGTGGCACAAACAATTCACAATATCAGAAAATAGCTACAAGAACAATTTTGCATATATGCACTGCCTGATCACGTACACCTCAAAGCATTTCACAATGAAGAGGGTATCTTTGAAATGTAGTCACAGGTTTTTAATATGTAAATATCATAGCCAAATCACAAATGGCAAGAGCCCATGAACTACAATGAATAACCAGAAAACCCTTTCTTCACGTGGTGTTAGTTGTGCCATGACTGTCAACAGAAAACCCAAAGTGTGCCGTGAGGTCTGGGAAGCAGACACACCATTGGTTGAAAGATTCAATCAAAAGACTGCCTCCAATCAAGCTGCACAGCCTCAGTTCTGCTGAATGGTCATTCACTATGCTCAAACTTGCAATCTTGTGACTTACAAAGTAAGCATACAATCGACTCTCTTGCAAAGTTATTAACTTCTGACAAATAAATATACCTTCTCTTCCACACATATTTGAAGCTTTTTAAACCACATCCACCCACAAAACAACTTAAAAGATAACTATACCCGAATTAAGTGTGTCACTGAGTAACGTACTTCCAGTAATGGGCCAGGGGCAGATCTCAAAATCGAAGTGGAGTAACTCAAATGATATCTAAAGGTTCTAAAATATTGCCCTGATTCATCATATCTCTAAATTCACACAAATTTTAAGATATTCTTCTCCAAATTCATAGGATATTTAAAGTTTTATTTACCGAAGCAGCTGCAAAAATAATCAGTTATGCTATTAGATACATTTGATTTATCTATATGAGTGAAAGTTGAAAATCAGTGCACACCAAATCATGACATACCATGAAGAAGCAGATTAGGAAATGTGCCTTTCGGGAGATTCTTACAAAGAAACATCAAAGTAATAAGTCAACTACCACCAATTAAGATAGCTACTTGGGAGAGAAAAATGGAGAAGAGTTTTGTTTCAAGACAAGTTTACAACAAGCCAGTAATTAATTTTTCTCATCACCTTGGCTGCTTCTTTTGTTGAAAATAAGTAAATTAGAAAAATGTGTTTTATGAGACACATGCAAAACTAGAAAATGTTAGTGATAAACAAGGACATTTTCATTCAGAAAATCAGTGTTCAGCAAGATATTAAAATCTCTCATCAGGCCTGAAATGCTAGAACTCAAAGATTCTATTAATGACATCTGAGTTGCATCTTCATAGACAAAATCAATAATAAATCTTTTTCAAAGGAGTATAATTACTCTTAAGATTTTGCAATGGCAATTAAGTAACTTTAGTTGAATATTAATCTGATTTTGAATACCAATATCTAGAGATATCAGTTCAATATGCCCAGGGAGATAAAAATATACTTGTGCTCTGAGACACAGTTTATTTGGGTGCGACTGTCAATAACAATCTATATTTAAACAGCAGCTTTTAATAATAGGTGCTTTCATAGGATCATTAGGCCACAAAATATGAAATAAACCACCAGAGGATATTTCAATTATACAGCTTAAAAATATGGCAGAATTCTGTGCACAGGAGAGTTATGTATATAACTGCAACATGCTTAAGTGTCTGAGCTCCTTTACAATCATTCTTGAAGATCTACAAAACTAGTCCACCATCAAATCTAAAGATAGAAGAACCCTCCAAAAACACGTATTCAGAGTGGTTCCTTTGTACTGCAATCAGACTTTCATACAAAGCAGGAAAAAGAAATGTTCGAGTTGTCTGTTGGAAACCCTCAGGAATTGTATTTTTAATGGAAAATAATAATTGAAAAGATAATCTTTGACTTCTGGTTTCATTTATGCAGTGTTTTAAATTTATCCATTCCACGGGTGTGGGCATTACTTACTGGGCCTGCATTTATTGCCCATCCTCAGATGCCTTTGAGAAGATGGTGGCGAGCTGCCTTCTTGACCCGCTGTAAGGACATGCACAACTGTATTAAGGAAAAGGTTCCAGGATTCTGACTAGTTGACTGAGTACTGACAGGAATTTAGTTGGTCTTGTCAAGTAGATTTCATTGTTGTAGCTGTATTAGAACAGCACAGCCAGGGCTGCAACTAGTTCTGAAGCATTTCTGCTTTCATTACTATTGCTGGAACACTGTCAGTCAGTCCCGTAGCCTTTGCCGTATCCAGTGCCTTCAAATGAAGACAGCGATGCTGTGGACATCTGGAGGAAGGTATAATAGATCATCCACTCAGCAGTTCTGGCTGAAGATCTTTGCACTAATGTGTCAGACTCCTTCATCATTACAGGAGTTCACTGAAGAAGGAAATCAAGAGGGCAAAAAGGAGGCACAAGACAGCCTTGGCTGAGAAGATTAGGGTGAATCCAAAAAGGTACTTTAAGTATATTAAAGGAAAAAGAATAACTAGAGAGAGAACAAGGCCCCTCAAGGACTAAAAGTAGAGCATGTACGTGTAGAACTGCAGGAGATGGGCAAGGTTCACAATGAATATTTCTCCTCAGCATTTACCATGGAAAAAGACATGAAGACTTGAGAACTAATGGGAGGTGATGGATGATATCTTGGGGACAGTCCATACCACAGTAGAGGAGGTGTTGGATGTATCAGAATGTATGAAGGTGGATAAACCTCCTGGTCCTGAGCAGAACAAGAACACTGCTCAGAATAGGCTAGAGAGGAAATTGCAGGGACCCTGCCTGATATTTTTGCATCATCGTTAGCCATGGGTGAGGTCCCCGAATCTAAAGGGTAGCAAATGTTGTGCTATTATTCAAGGAAGGCTGCAAAGAAAAGCCTGAGAATTATAGACCAATAAGTTTAACATCTGTGGTGGGAAAGTTACTTGAGAAGATTCTGAGGGATAAGATAAAAATGCATTTGAAAAGACAAAATTTGGTTAGGAGTAGTCAGCATGACTTTGTTGGTAGGACATCATGCCTCACAAATCTGTTAGAGTTCTTTGATGAAGTGATCAGAAAGGTTGACGAGGTCAGGGTGGTAGACATAGTCATTATGGATTTTAGTAATGCCTTTGCTAAGGTTCCACACTGTAGGCTGCTCTGGAAGGTTAGATCACATGGAATCCAGGGTAAGTTGGCAAATTGGAATTAAAATTGGCTTGATGGTAGGAAGCAGAGGGTAATAGTGGAAGGATGTTTGTCTGACTGGAGGCCTGTGAGTAGTGGAGTGCCTCAGGGGTTGATGCTGGGCCCATTACTGTTTGTTATCTATGTCAACAATTTGGATGAGAATGTACAAGGCATGATTAGTAAGTTTGCAGAAGGCACTAAAATAGATGTATTGTGGACAGTAAAAAAAGGTTATCAGAAATTGCAGCAGGACCTTGACCAGCTGGGGAAGTGGGCCGAGAAATGGCAAATGGAGTTTAATACAGGTAAGTGTGAGGTCTTGTATTTTGGAAAGGCAAATCAAGGTAGGAGTTTCATGGTGAATGGTAGAGTCTTAAAGAGTGTAGTGGAATAGATAGGTCTTGGAGTTCAGGTGTACAGTTCTCTAAAAGTGGAGTCACAGGTAGACAGGGCAGTAAAAAAAGGTGTTTGGCACACTGGCCTTCATCAGTCAGGGGACTGAGTATAGAAGTTAGCAAGTTCTGTTGCAATTATGCAAGATGTTGGTGAGGTCGCACTTGGAGTCCTGTGTTCAGTGTTGGTACCTTGTTACAGGAAGGATGTTATTAAACTGGAAAGAGTGAAGAAATTTACAAGGATGTTGCCTGGATTCAATAGGCTAGGATCTCTTACTTTAGTGCATAGGAAACTGAGGGGGGGAACGTATAGAGGTGTATAGTATCATGAAAGGCAAGGATAGGGTGAATGCACTCAGTCTTTTTCCCCAGGACTGGGGAATCAAGGATTAGACCATCAGTTTAAAGTTAGAGGGGAAAGAATAAAAGGGAATAAAAGGTGGCACGGTGGCTCAGTGGTTAGCACTGCTGCTTCACAGCGCCAGGGACCCGGGTTCAATTCCAGCCTCAGGTGACCGTCTGTGTGGAGTTTGCACATTCTCTCAGTGTCTGTGTGGGTTTCCTCCGGGTGCTCCGGTTTCCTCCCACAGTCCAAAGATGTGCAGGTCAGTGAACTGGCCATGCTAAATTGCCCATAGTGTTAGGTGCATTAGTCAGAGGGAAATAGGTTTGGGTGGGTTATTCTTTGGAGGGTCACTGTGGACTTGTTGGGCTGAAGGGCCTGTTTCCACACTGTAGGGAATCTAATCAGAACCTGAGGTGTAGCTTTTTTACACAAAGGGTGACATGCAGATGGGTGAGCTGTCAGCAGAAGTGGTTGAGGCAGGTGTATAAACAACATTTAAAAGGTATTTGGACAAATACATGGATAGGGAAGGATTAGAAGGATATGAGCCCATTGCAGGGAAATGGAGGCAGATATTTTGGTCAGCATGGACGAGTTTGGGCCAAAGGGCCTGTCTCTTTGCTGTAGGACTCTATGACTCCATGAGGATGGGGATAGTTGTGAAGTCGCCTCCTCTACTGAGTTGTTTAATTCATGACAGATGGGGTCAGGCAATAGAGTTTGGATCTGATCAATTGGTCGTAAAATTATTTTTCACTGTCTATCTCTTCCTGAAGTCACTTTGAATGTATGCAGTTCTGTAGAATCATAGAATCAAGCAGTACTGAAGAGGCCTTCAGCCCATCAAGTTGTTACCACCAAACTATGCCAAATCAACTCTCATCCAACGTTTCAGCACTAGGAACATAGCTTGAATGTTATGAAGCAAAAGGAATTTTGAGGTATTGTGCCTTTTTCATAACTAAGCAAAAGCATGGGAACAATTCTCTGGTCCATTCTCCAAGCCAACAGCTCAACTAATCAGACTTGTCAACCATTTTGTATCTTGTTTCACACAATATAAACTGTCCTTCCCTTCAAAATTTGGCATTCTTACATCTGCCCTGATGAGTGCAGGACAAAAGATTTCAACAGCATCTCTTCTTTCAGCATTTCTCAAGTTCTACACTATCATGTGATTAATTATGATTTTCAGGAATTCACAGCATTAAACATTCTTAGTGATATTATTTACTGAGGCATAGTATTTTGTGAGAAGTTCAGAGTTCTATTTTACCATTTGAGTATCTTCAACAGTGGACATTGAATCTAACAGCTCATCCAAATCGTCTCCTATTTTGTCACCATCACTGAATTCTAAACGTGACTCAGGCACTGAAAAAGGTACTTCTTCTCCGTTCACCAGTGCAGTATTGCACAGGCTGGTTTTCTTCGACAGTTTTGGAGTGGGTGATGCAGAATTAGAAATGACTGGAATTGAGGCTGAATCACATAGTGTTTGAGAGATATCATCCAAAGAGACAGATGAAGAAACAGAAGGTTCTGAACTCACTGCTGGGAAATCTGCGAAAAGGAAGTGATAATGTCAAATTGATAATTCTCGCCTCATAAAAAGTTATTAATTAAGATTTAATCTACAAATGATCTCTTAGGTTACAAAAGAAAAGCATTTCAAAAAAAGCATATTAATAAATTTCATCCACTAATTCTCTGTCAACTTTTAAATATAATATACTTTCACAGCCCTGTTTTATCTGACCTCTTTGGGAATATGAATGCCTAATCATTGGAAAAGTGATAACAGTAGTCAGACCTCTTGTGACAGCAAGAACAAACATGACAAAATTAAGCTCCTTTTACCTATTTCAATATCTTCAACAGAATCCAAACCACTGGTAGGCTAAAGAGAGAGAAAAGAAAGCCATTTATAATTATGTTCACCAAACTCATAAAAAAGACACACTCTTATGATATGAGATTATATAACTCCTTAAATATTCAGTTCCTAGTTCACCTCTATTATGTGACATGAACCTTCAAAGTGCACAATTTTTATTTAATTGGCACTCGTATGTAAAGTGGTCAGGAAGGCGTTATATTGTCAACTGATATAAATTTTCTATTTGATGGTTCTAAGCGAGAAGCTAGGAGTTCCATAGCTTTTTACAGAGACATTCCACCTTTGAATCAACTATATGTTGGTCAAAAGCAATGTTTCCTTTTCTTCATCCACCATTTTGCTCTTTTTCCCATCCTTTCAATATGTGCTAAGAGCAAGGGCAGGTAGCACATCCATGTAAGGCACCTCATTCAGCTGGTAAGCCAGGGACACAGCAGTGTAGTTTACCTCCACAACTCCTTTCAGTGAAAGATATTACAATAGTTTTAAAAAGAAAAGGGCTTCTAAATCCACTTAAGCTGTACAAAAATTAAGTTCACAATTAATTTTCTCAGTCCCCACAATCCAACTATTTAAATAAGCAATTGATTATTTTATAGGTTACATTTCCTATTAGTTTTATTATCTCTCCATTTTCAATGATCAGCTGGACAGGGAAACAAAATGGTGTTTTACACCAGTATTGCTTCAGATGCTATAAAAAAGGCTGCCCCAATATGCTTCACATAAATCAGGAAAAAAAATAACATTTTACTTAATCTGAGAGCATGAAGGTTTGGCACCAAATGCATTCCATTGGTCATACGCTGTTTTAAACAGGTAATTAAAAAGTTTGAATATGCAAACAGCGAAACTTAAAATGACAAAAATTTGAATTTTCTGAGAAGCTTTCCAGATTTATGTTTACATTCGTCACAATATAAAGCCAACACTTTTAATATTACATTCTCAAATTTTCAAGTTACCAAGGGAAAGTTTTACTTTTTGGAGGAATAGTTCCCTTACACCCTGCTAAAATAAAATTTCTTTTTGATGTAACAATCCTCTTGCACAAGTATTTTAAACATGCCTGTTGTATCAACAAAACAATCTGAACGAATCACCAAAAAACTTGGCTCGAAGCTCATGGATATTGAACACATATAATACCGAACACTCAAAAATTAACAAGATGGTACTTACTTGGTTAGAAGATTCAGCAGAAGGTAAAGAGCTGACAGCAACAACAGGAGTCAAGGGAGGCTAAAAAGAATGATGAAATGTTCTATTAAAATAACAGCACAAAGACTCTGAATGAAAACTTAAGATATTAGCTCACAGTAAAGGACTGGTACTCACCTGTGTTCTAACATAAGCCTTTCGAATTTTTAATCCTAATTTCTGAGCCAGTTCCTGGGTTAATTTTATTACAAGATCGTCCTGAAATATAAAATTTTAATACATTTCTTGATTAACCCTTAAAACTAGATTTTTGTACAATTAATATATGCATAATAGGCAACAAAGGTTTAAGAAGCACATGCTGAATTCCAAAATGGCAGATCACAATCTTAAACTAACTAAAACAGATGAACAAAACCACTGCAAAATTCAGTGGGACATTAGGATTTATTATAAATCGATAGATGATCAATGACTTAAAATGCACAGTAATGATTGCAGTACAGGGGATGTGTTGCCGATGCAGCTTGTAGATGTTGCAGGTTGCATGGGATATACGGAAACCACATCTGTAGTAAATCTCTGTGGTTCGAGCAGCTTCAGCTCAGAGTCAAGAACCAGAGCTGTAGAACACCTGATTCATCAGAGAAAGGGATGGTTACCCAGATACTTAGTTCCAAAAGGCTGTCAGAGAGAGCAGGGAATATCTGTGGGTAAAGCAGTTAAGGGGATCGAGAAGCCAGAAGTGGAGGAATATCAGCCCTTATGACTATGCAACTGGTTTGAGGTTCCTGCAGCCTTTATGGATGAAAACGAGTGCAACAAAGTGGATGAGTGAATTAACCATGGCACAATGCTACTAAAGCTATTCAAATATGGGGAGTGAATAGGATGATAATGGTTGAAGGAATCATATATTAAAGGGGGTATACACAGTTGTCCATAGCCAAGAGCAACAGTCCAGAAAGATACACTGACTGCCAATTCCAGGTGTTGTGCAAGTTTCACTGGGCTGAAGAAAAATTTGGAGTTGGAGGGACAGGTTAAAGTTGTGGTTCTTGATGTAGAATCATAGAGAGGTGTACAGCATGGAAACAGACCCTTCGGTCCAACTCATCCATGCCGGCCAGATATCCCAACCCAATCTAGTCCCACCTGCCAGAACCCGGCCCATATCCCTCCAAACCCTTAGAACATAGAAGAATACAGCGCAGTACAGGCCCTTTGGCCCTCGATGTTGCGCCGATCCAAGCCCACCTAACCTATACTAACCCACTATCCTCCATATACCTATCCAATGCCCGCTTAAATGCCCATAAAGAGGGAGAGTCCACCACTGCTACTGGCAGGGCATTCCATGAACTTACGACTCGCTGAGTGAAGAAACTCTTATTCATATACCCATCCAGACGCCTTTTAAATGTTGCAATTGTACCAGCCTCCATCATTTCCTCTGGCAGCTCATTCCACACACACACCACCCTCTGAGTGAAAAAGTTGCCCCTTAGGTCTCTTTTAAATCTTCCCCCTCTCATTCTAAACCTATGCCCTCTAGTTCTGGACTCCCCCTACCCCAGGGAAAAGACATTGTCTATTTACCGTAACCACACCTCTCATGATTTCATAAACCTCTATAAGGTCACCCCTCAGTCTCTGATGCTCCAGGGAAAACAGCCCCAGCCTATTCAACCTCTCCATACAGCTCAAATCCTCCAACCCTGGAAATATCCTTGTAAATCTTTTCTGAATCTTTTCAAGTTTCACAACATCCTTCCGGTAGGAAGGAGACCAGAACTGCACACAATATTCCAAAAGTGACCTACCCAATGTCCTGTACAGCTGCAACATGACCTCCCAACTTTGTACTCAATACTCTGATCAATAAAGGAAAGCAAAACAAATGCCTTCTTCACTGTCCTATCTATCTACGACTCCACGTTCAAGGAGCTGCGAACCTGCATTCCAAGGTCTATTTGTTCAGCACACTCCATAGGACCTTACCATTAAGTGTATAAGTCCTGCTAAGATTTGCTTTCCCAAAATGCAGCTCCTTGCATTTATCTAAATTAAACTTCACCTAACACTACGGGCAATTTAGCATGGCCAATTCACCTAGCCTGCACATTTTTGGATTGTGGGAGGAAACCGGAGCACCCGGAGGAAACCCATGCAGACACGAGGAGAATGTGCAAACTCCACACAGAGTCGCCTGAGGCGGGAATTGAACCCGGGTCTCTTGGCGCTGCGAGGCAGCAGTGGTAACCACTGTGCCACCGTGCCTTTGTAATCTGAGGTAACCTTCTTCGCTGTCCACTATACCTTCAATTTTGGTGTCATCTGCAAACTTACTAACTATATCTCTTAAGCTCACATCCAAATCATCTATATAAATGATGAAAAGTGATGGACCCAGCACTGATCCTTGTGGCACTCCACTGGTCACATGACTTCAATCCGAAAAACAACCCTCCACCACCACCCTCTGTCTTCTACCTTTGAGCCAGTTTATCTAAATGGCTAGTTCTCCCTGAATTCCATGTGATCTAACCTTGCTCACCAGCCTCCCATGAGGAGCCTTGTCAAATGCCTTAATGAAGTGCATATAGATCACCATTCCTGATGTACAGCTTATGACCAAAATGTCAATTCTCCTGTTCCTCAGATGCTGCCTGACCTGCTGTGCTTTTCCAGCATCAAACTCTCGACTCTAATCTCCAGCATCTGCAGTCCTCACTTTCGCCTCCATACAGATCACATCTACTGCTCTGCCCTCATCAATCCTCTTCGTTACTTCTTCAAAAAAACTCAATCAAGTCGTGAGACATGATTTCCCACGCCCAAAGCCATGTTGACTATCCGCAATCAGTCCCTGCCTTTCCAAATACATGTACATCCTGTCCCTCAGGATTCCCTCCAATAAACTGCCCACCACTGATGTCAGACTCACTTGTCTATAGCTCCACGGCTTGTCCTTACCATCTTTCTTAAATAGTGGCACCACGTTAGACATACTGAAGACCAGTAAAGAGGGTCTGCAAATCAAGTGGGCGGCACGGTGGGACAGTGGTTAGCACTGCTGCCTCACAGCGCCTGAGACCCGGGTTTAATTCCCGCCTCAGGCGACTGACTGTGTGGAGTTTGCACGTTCTCCCCGTGTCTGCGTGGGTTTCCTCCGGGTGCTCCGGTTTCCTCCCACAGTCCAAAAGATGTGCAGGGTTAGGTGAATTGGCCATGCTAAATTGCCCGTAGTGTTATGTAAGGGGTAAATGTAGGGGTATGGGTGGGTTTCGCTTCGGCGGGTCGGTGTGGACTTGTTGGGCCGAAGGGCCTGTTTCTACACTGTAATGTAATGTAATCTAATCTAATCTAATTAAGGTTTAAATTGAAAGATTGGTGAGGGAAAGATAATGTAAATTCATGGGGCACAGGTTCCAGTATTATGGAAAGGGGGATGCCACCAGACACATATTTCCCTTCCCTCGTCAGCTTTCCACAAGCACTTTACCCACTGGTACACCCTGGTCCACTCCTGTTCACTCCTTAAATTCCCACAGCACTTTCCCCTGCAATCACAGGTGTAATCTGCCCACTTACGTCCTCCCTCCTGCCAATTTTTTTTCAATCTAATTTACAGCATTCGTTGCTCACAATGTGGCTTCCTCGACACTGGGGAAATGAATTGTAGACTGGGCGACCGCTTCACAGAATACCTATGTTCTATCCGCTACAAAGACCCCAAGCTTTCAAGTTGCCTATCACTTCGGTACACCACTGTGTTCCCTGGTCAACATCTGTCTCAGGTTGCTGCAGTGCTCCAGCAAAGCTCAGTGCAAGCTGGAAGAACAACATTTCATTTTCTGCTTGGGAACTCTACAGCTTTCTGGACTCAATATCGAATTCAAGAATTTTAGGGCTTGAGGCACCTTCTCCCACGTCCTTACCCCAATCCACAGATTCCTTACAGTGTGGAAACAGGCCATTTGGCCTCCAAAGAGTAACCCACCCAGACTCATTCTCCCACATTTACCCCTGACTAATGCACCTACCCTATACATCCCTGAATACTATTGGCAATTTAGCTAATCCACCTCACCCCCACAATTTTGGACTGCGGGAGGAAACCCACGCAGACAGTGGGAGAATGTACAAACTCCACACAGACAGTGGCCCGAGGTGGGAATCGAACCCGGGTCCCTGGAGCTGTGAGGCAGCAGTACAAATCACTGAGCCACTGTGCCACCCCAAGCCTAGCCCTGTCACATGGTCTGCTATTACACACAATCCACTGTTAACCACTAACAGTCCCCATTAGCAGTTATGCATTCTCCTAGGAGAAAGTGAGGTCTGCAGATGCTGGAGATCAGAGATGGAAATGTGTTGCTGGAAAAGCGCAGCAGGTCAGGCAGCATCTAGGGAACAGGAGAATCGACGTTTCGGGCATTAGCCCTTCTTCAGGAACTGACAACCAGGAATCAACGATTCCTGAAGAAGGGCTAATGCCCGAAACATCGATTCTCCTGTTCCCTAGATGCTGCCTGACCTGCTGCGCTTTTCCAGCAACACATTTCCATCTCTGCATTCTCCTAGGCTGACCAGTCTCCACTCTGTCCAACTATACTCTCTCTTTCTACTCTATCTCCATCCATCATTTACTCCTTACCCCTTCCCCTAATTTCTGCCTGAAACACAACTTGTTCCTGGCTACCATCAGTTCTGAAAAGAGTCACTAGACCTGAAGTATTAATGTCTTTTCTCTCCACAGGTGCTGCCAGACCTGCTGAGTTTTTCCAGCAATTTCTGTTTTAGTTTCTGATTTCCAGCATCTTCAGTTTTTTTAAAAGCTAGGCAACTATAAGGGTTGGAGTTAAAGTAAATTGGGTTATAAGACAAGATAGAGATCAAAATGTTAAATGAAGTATTAGCAACTTTGATCTAAGATTTATCCCGGTGCAAAAGAAAGACTCTTTGCAAAGGATGCACTGCCCATAACTAAATAAGGAAATTAAGAATTGTATCAAATTCAAAGAAACAATGTACAGGTCTGCAAAGATTGGTGGATCAGATTCTAAGAACCAGCAAGGAGTGACTATAAACAAGAAAGGTTAAATCAAAAGATGAGAGAAAGCTCATTAGTAATATAAAAACAAATACTGAGATTTTCTTCAAATATTTAAAGAAGAAAAAAGTATAATTAAAGCTAATAAGAGCACACTAGAAACTGAATCTGAAGAATTGATACTGGAAACAAGGAAAGTGGAGGTATTGATCAGGTCTTTTATGTCTGTCTTCACATTTAGAAAACTTTCTGAATTTTTTTGCAAATAGTGACTGCTAAACTTAAAACAACTTAAAATATTTGCAAAGGGGAAAAAAGGTGGTGGAAAACTATTGTACCTAAAGACTAATAAGTCCCTGATGTGAGGTGAGCTGCATCCTAGAATCTTGGTTGCACAGATTGAAGCAGTTGAAACTTTATTGCTGGAACAGCACAGCAGGTCAGGCAGCATCCAGGGAACAGGAGATTCGACGTTTCGGGCACAGGCCCTTCTTCAGGAATGAGCAGAGAGTGTTCAGCAGGAGAAGATAAAAGGTAGGGAGGAGGGACTTGGAGGAGGGGAGTTGGAAATGTGATAGGTGGAAAGAGGTCAAGGTGAGGCTGATAGGTCGGAGTAGGATGGAGGCGGAGAGGTCAAGAAGAAGACTGCAGGACAGGAAGGCGGTGCCGGGCTGGAAGGATCCCTTTTATCTTCTCCTGCTGAACACTCTCTGCTCATTCCTGAAGAAGGGCCTGTGCCCGAAACGTCGAATCTCCTGTTCCCTGGATGCTGCCTGACCTGCTGTGCTGTTCCAGCAATAAAGTTTCAACTTTGATATCCAAATGAATCCAACAAGAACTGGACCAAGCATATGTGGTACTCATAATCTTCTTCATCCTAAGTATACGCATGATTTTACTACAACTGCTAAGTATTTCATCAGTAATATTTTCAGCAACATAACACAAAACATCGCAGATAAGAAAAACTGCAGCATATTAACATGCCAAATTTCCCCTAAAGTAAATGCATTAAAATTCCATCAAATTTGACAATATTGTTATGTATTTGGCTTTAAGGGGTTAACACGTAGGGGGTTCCATACAACAGCCAAGCAGGGTGAGATCAATAGTTGTGATGTTGAGAAGATATGCTCTTCTTCATTAGGGTAAATAAAACCACAGAAAGTAGACAAAATCAAACACAAAATATTGCTGAGGAGGACTGGTCCTCCTGGGAGCAGATGCGGCGGAGACGAAGGAATTGGGAGAATGGGATGGCGTTTTTACAGGGGGCAGGATGGGAGGAGGTGTAGTCTAGGTAGCTGTGGGAGTCGGTTGGTTTGTAGTAGATGTCCGTGTTGATTCGGTCGCCTGAGATAGAAACAGAAAGGTCTAGGAAGGGGAGGGAGGAGTCCGGGACTGTCCAGGTGAATTTGAGGTCGGGGTGGAAGGTGTTAGTGTAGTGGATGAACTGTTCAACCTCCTCGTGGGAGCACGAGGTAGCGCCGATACAGTCATCAATGTAGCGAAGAAAAAGATGGGGGGTGGGGCCAGTGTAGTTGCGGAAGATGGATTGTTCCACATACCCTACGAAGAGGCAGGCATAGCTGGGGCCCATGCGGGTGCCCATGGCTACTCCTTTTGTTTGGAGAAAGTGGGAGGATTGGAAAGAAAAGCATTGAAGCAGCATTGGTTATAACCTTCCAAAATTCTTTGTCTCCTGGAAGGATCTCCACAGTTTCAAAATTAATAAATGTAACACTTTTTTTTTAATTAGGAGGACAACAGAAAGTGGTCACTTAGCCTAGCCTTTGGGAAGGAAAATTGTTAGAACTTATTATTAGAAAATTGTAAAGCAAGGTACTGAGAAAATCGTAACATTATCAGGCAGATTCAATGTGGCTTTGTGAAAGGGAAAGTGTTTAGCTAATTTATGATTTTTTTGAGGAAATAATAAGGAAGGTTAATAAAAAGAAAACCTGTAGATGTTGTGTACTTGCATTTCCAAAAGGTATTTGATAAATATGCCATATCAGCGATTACTGCAGGAAATAAGCTCAAATAGTGTAGGAAGTGACATAGTAGCATGCACAGAAGATTGGTTAGCCATTAAGAAGCAGAGAGTAAAGATCCTAGCCACATTGGTAAGCTGCAACTAAATGGAGTTTCAAAGGGCCAGTGCTGTTTACAAAGTATTCACAATTTATATCAATGGCTTGAAGGGAGGGCTGACTACATGTAGCTAAATTTGTCAAAGGCAAAAGTAAATTGCCAAAAGAAAGTCAGAGTCATCAAAGGAATTAGCTATAGTTTAAATTAGTCTGAAAAATTTTTGCAGAGGGAGTATAATGTAGTTAAATAGAGAGAAATTGCAAACAGTGGTGGAACAGACGGATCTGAATGACCTTAGACATTAATCACAAAAAAGTTACAGGTACAAGAAGTTGATTAGGAAAGCAAATCGAATGTTGATGGTTATTGTAAGAAAAATAGAATGTAAGTGTTCTGAGGTTTTACTGCAGTTGTATTGGGCTCTGTTGAGGTCACACCTGGAGTAATACACTTGTTTTTGTCTCCTTATTGGAAACATAAATAATTGCACAAGAAGCAATTCAGAAGGGTCATTCAACTCATTCCTGGGCCAAAGGACTTGCCTTACAAAGAAAGGTATAACTAATTGGGTGTTTTAGAGCTGAAAAGAAACACGATTATCCTACCAACAACATATAAGATATTAGGGGACTTAATTGGATAGGTACCAGGAAGATATTGCCTTTCATGGCATGGTCTAAAACGAGGGGACATTATTTAAAAGTAGGAGGTCTCCTATTTAATACAGAAATAGGAAATCTCTTCATTTCTCTCAGTGGATGATTAGTATGTAAAATTCTCTTTTGCAAAGGGCAGTGATGGCCGAATCATTGAATTCATTCCAGATATAGTCAGATTTTTGACATATGAGAGAATTGGGGGTTAGAGAATGCAAACAGGAAAGTGGAGTTAAGACAACAAACAGACCAACTATGACCTTCATGAATGGTAGAGCAGATCTGAAGGTCCAAATGGCCTTCTCCCATTCATGAGTTTGTTATTAATAATAGAAAATGATTTCAGTTACTGTTTGGCACAATAGATTTTCTAGTACTTTGCAGTTTTGGGAAAAGAACAAAAACACTGGATTCAAATAGCAGCAGAAAACTCCCCCTTAACACTTGCATATGAAGGGAATGTTAAACAGCTGTAGGGCACCAAAACACAATGAATTTTAAAACACTATTACTTTCAAAAGATCTAAAGCTGTGTGTTTCATTCATTCTGAAGACGACATTTGAAAAAATTATACTGAAAGGTGGAGGTGGTAGGAACTTGGATAACAATTTAGAAACTGGAGAATGCTGAAATTATATGACTCAAAAGGACACTGAAAAAAATCATAAAGCTTTCAGTGAAGTGAGAAATCAATCATGTTGATTTATTTCTCTCCTCCCTTTCCTATTTCTCACAAGTTTATCATTTTATCCTACATTTTTAGGTTCCCAACTCCATGGCCTTCTGATCACATTACAGTGGACAAGCATACTGATTCTAGCACTCTGCTAATGCTACTTTCCAAGTGGCATTGAAAAACAGATACAAAACCTAAGCAAAGCTCAACTGCCCTATTTCCTTTACCTCTTTATAAGGAAGTTCCTTAACTGTTGATAGCACAAACCACCCCCATCTCCATGACTGGGAGCAAAAAATAACTGGCATGTTAAATTACAGACAAAATCAACATCCTAGCATCCTCAATACAGTGAACACTGAGGCATAGCTTCCGCAACACTGTTGCAATACTAGTGCATTCAGATTGCTAATTTAAAGCTAAATATCTACATTACCTCCTGACATTAAGTGCTCACTTTTCTGATAAAATTACTAGCATTAGTAGATGCCACTTTTCTTTAAAGATTACAAACTGTAAGCCCCCGAATATAGGATTTGTAAAGTAATATTCAAAATAAATAATCACTGCACAGTATAAATGGGTTGAAAGTACAGCATGCCTTGAATAATGGTTGTCAAGTAGAGGCAACTGCCATTTCCCTTACTTACCTGTGGCACAGCTAGTGAACACTCTGCAACAACTTTGTAGGCTTCCTCATGCCTTCCTAACTCTTTCAAGGACTTTGCTTTACGATAGAGTGCTCTGTAATTACGATCATTCAACTGTAAAGCTTTGTCACAATCATCTAATACCCGATTATAGAGACCCTAAAATGACAAGAATTGCACGGGTGAGAAATATTGTTTAAGATGGTGATACAATTAGCTTTAGCCTTTACAACAATAATGGGGAAGAAATAAATTGGGCAAAATAATTATTAAGTTATTTCTGTAGGAAGCGTGCATGCACAGTATATAGATGAGAACAGATCTGGGTTCAGTGATGATACTAAACAGAGTGTACCCGAGAAAGATACCAATTTTTAAAGCTGGATAATTTTGAAGCAAAATTACAAAACAGATTTCCATTTCCACAAAAGATGATCAAAGGTCTAAATATGAAACAATTAGAAAGAAAATGTATCAGCAAATATTAGAACTATGTTGCTGTGCCCTTTATCTTACCATATTCAAGTAGCAGGCTGCACGATTTGCATACAGCTTTTCTATTACTCCATTTACAATACTGACTTCTTCAGATGCATAATGAGCTACATTTAAAGCCTCAGTATACTGATTCAAAGCATCAGCCCAATTGCATTCTCTGAACTTATCATTTCCCTCATCATTTAAATTTCTTACGAGGTCTTGAAGAAACACCTAAAAATTAACATAATTAATTTAGATGCAAATATTACACTGTGCAACAATAAACTCATATGCTTTCTTAAAGGGGAAAGAAAATCTAAGGTAACAACTCTTTTCCAAGCCCTTTTTATGATAAGAATAAAACATCACTTCTTTTTCAAAGGCCATCCAAATCTTTACTTGCATGAATCTTCAATAGTGCTTCACATTCTATCAGGCCACATTGGCATTGATGCTTAGATATCAGCCACGGTTGACTGTCCTCTTACCTTCATTTCAGGAAGCTGTGGTTTTAAGTCCATCACAAAGACTATTTTATTTTCATGATAAAATCAATCCTTTGTAGCTTTTTGTTTCCCCATCCAGCTTGTTTACACCATGTTTACATAAAGGAAGAGATTTAAATGTGCTCATCTCAAGTAATATAAATATTTGAGTGAACTATTATGCTCAGTGCACCCCTCAGGAGTTGCATTATTAGTAAATCTAATATTGTGCAAATTCACTTACGCATTTTTCCATCCAATTCCTCTATGCATTATACATAAATAATCCAACAAAGTTAACTATAGGAAGATGTGAATCTCCCCAAATCATAGGAACATCTTGATGTATTACAATTTCAGTCTTAGGAACACATGTACACTCTTACGAATTAAGTTTAAATTTTCATCAAGAATCCTTGACAAGAATAACATTATCTTACCTACACCCTCTAAAATAAATACTCATACTATTAGATTAATTGAAATACATTAAAAATATGTATTTTACCTCATATTCTCGTTCGGTACCAGGATATGGCAATGTAGACCTGCAAAGCAAAAGGGGTTTTGTTGATAGTGGACCCATCCAAATCTTTCTGGCATCTATTTCCAACAATTAAGATTCTACTAATGACAGCATTTTTGCAATTACCAGCACTTTAAAAGTCAGATTACCAAAACAAACAGCCTTGTGTCGTGACCCATTTAATTATATTTTGCTTTAACACATTAATAATCAGGATGATGTAAAGCAAAGAAGCATTAGCACTCCACTGCCTAAAAACACATGCAGCAATATCAGCTACTGTATTGGAAAAGATAATGATAATCATACAACTGTTTTTTTGCCTATATTTATAAAAATTGACACTTGGTCCACTGCAGTTCCATGGTTTGGTATGCTTAGACCACTGACAACTTATTTTATTAAATATTTTAATAAAACAAGAACTGGGGATCTGAAACATTAACAGAAACTGCTGGTGAAACTCAGCAGATGTGGCAGCATCTGTGGGAACAAAGCAGAGGTGATGTTTCAAGCTCGGTGCACTGTAAATATTTTGGTACCTGTCTGAGAGAAATACAAAACTTTCGCCTAGCTGCCCTAAGTCAAAAATTTGCACTGTATTCCAAAATGGCCTTTTGAAATAACTCTCAGACGGTTTTTACTAATGCAGGTCCTTAACACATCATGGATACTGAGCTTATAGAGACAGAAAAAATAAGTTCCTGTTTGAAAACTAAAACAAAGTCTAAATCAGAAGAAGGAAAACAGAAAGTAAAAGACCAATTTAATTCTCGTAACAAGAATTCCATTTATTGTGTGCTTTTCACAACTGCTATATGGCTAAATGAAATCCTTTTGAAATGTGGTCACTGTTAAGACAAAGGAAACAGCAGCGATTTGCATACAGCAATCTCTCACAAGTAGCGATGTGATAAATGATCAGATAATCTTCAAGACTTGCAGCTCAGATGCCAGCTGCCGCAGTTGTGAGTATGTTAGCCAAGCTGGGGAGTTGATTTGCAACTGAAACCGGCAACAGGAATTAGCAGGAATGGAACCAAATAAAATTCCAGAAAACCCAATACAGCAGCACTTCACAGGAGGCTCTAAGGCACTGAAGATGTCACCTAAACAGGGGACGAAACATCTGCAAATCAACTTCCCAGCTCAGCGAATATACCCACAACTACGACGATCAGATATCAGGGTGAGGGACTAAGACTGGTCAGGATGCCAGGAATGGCAACTCTGCCCTTCTTAGAAATAGCACAATGTGATCTATCACATCCAAACAGCTAATTTTAATATCTCATCCAAAAGCAAGTATCTCTGATAATGCTGCATTCCCTCAGTATTGCATTGAAGTAGGTGGCTTTGATTTTTGTGTTGAAGTCCTGAGTTAAACTTGAACTCAGGACCTTGTGCCTCAGGCAAGCATGCTAATGTCACAGCTAATGTCAAAATCTCTGTTGAGGAGTGGTGGAAGAGAAGGGATGTGACACATGATATAGATACCTCCAAGATGTGAGATTTTGAGAAGCATAATACAACAAGAAATTCAGTAGTCTTAGATAAATATACTTAAAGTAGCAGATGACTATATTAAGTTACGTGTACGGTTAAGTGTTCTAATTATCTTAAATTCAAATGCATTCAAGATTAAAGTTCACTATTTAAGGCACATGAATGTTGTAACCATTTCACATCCACAAGGAGAAATGAGTGATCACTATGACTTCTATCAAGGCTGTTCATTTGCAGAGTCTAAAAATAGTAGAAACAGATATCTCAAACTAAACTGTTTCTTACAATGTTTGCAAACATCATGCAAATTACAGACAAACGATCAAAGGCATATTTTTCCACAAACTGCTAACCAAAGATGATTACTGGATAGACTTAGCTGTACATTTGAAAACTAATTTGATAAGTTTCACATTTTCTAATCAATTTGCTCAAAGTTGTTATTACATGCCTCTGGAGGAGGTAGGACTTGAACATCTCCTGCCTACCACTAACATACAACTCTTTCACACTAGGTAATACTACAAAATTACAGGTGTTTTCTGAATGCTTCCCCCATTCTGGAAACAATTAATGAACAAAGGACTGCAGGCATTGAAGACTCTGCCAATGGTATAAGCCCTATGGCCTAGCACATTCAAAATGGTTTTGAAATTGCACAAAAACAAAGACATAGACCCTGCAAACAATCTTCGCTCAGGCAATATTATGATACTACCTTTTTAAAAACATTTCTCATTAATTAGCTGATTTCAAAAATCACAAGATGCTCTTTCAATACAAAATCATGTTCTTTCAATATAGAATTAGATTTTACTGTCATGTGTACACAAGTATAGGAATACATGAGTATAGTGAAAAGTGTACAAAATCGCCATTCTGTGGCACCATCCTGATTATAAAACCAGAAATTTAAAAAATAAAATTCTTGTATGCAAATATTAACTAGAGCAAAAACATCAAATTACAGCATGGAACAGACTATTCAAAGTTAGTTTGGGTCAGTTAGCTGAGTTGGCTGTATGAATAATTTGAGATGCAGAGTGATACCACACGGTTAAATTCCTGTATTGGCTGACATTACCGTGAACAACTCTGCTGCTCAATCTCTCCCCTCCCCTGAGGCATGGCGACCCTCAGGTTAAACCACCACTGGTGCTCTCCGCTTTCTCATGGTAAGGTGACCTACCTTACTCAAACTAAGCTTTTCCTGTTCTTACCCCTTTCCCATAGGCTTCTACCTACAAGATTCAACAACTGGCTCAAATTACCATGACCAATTGTCTCATGTATTAATATATCAGAAAAATAATGCATGAATCAGATAGAATATGTGGATATGCTCACATTTTGGAAAACCCCAACAATTATTTCACAATTTGGTTCCACCAGTAGTTATGGCTTGGGTAGCTGCTAGCAGGCAATCACAATCACTGATCAACTGTGTCAACAAATACAAATACATTGGCTGTATATCCAATAATTCCCAAGATATTCATCCAGTAAAAGTCATTCCCCATTAGGATCATCAGGTCCCAAGAAATAACTCTTTCATGTTTACACCCACTACCATAAAACACCCACACTGGGATTCTGAAAACAATCTCAGAAGAACGTCAAGCCTTGATCAGTACTACAGCAGTAGAATTCACTCGTCATTTTTTGAATGTAATTGATTTCAACCGTATCAGTATGGCCAAGTGCTCAGCTGCAAGTTAGGGCAAAGGCAAGAAATTGGAGATAGAATTTCCCATTAGCTCTTAGCTTGTAGGGAGGCAATATTATCGTGAGACAATTAATCCAGAAATTTAGCTAATAGTCTGGGGGTCCCTTGGCAGATTGTGAAATTTGAATTCAGTAAAACAAAATCTGGAATTAAGGATCTAATAATGACCATTAGACCATTGCTGATTGCTAGAAAACCCATCTGGCTCACTGATGTCCTTTAAGGATTGAAGTATGTCATCCTTATCTGGAGACTCACAGTAATGTGGTCGACTCTTCACATTTCTCTGGGCAATAAGGGATGGAGAGTAAATACTGACCTAACCAGAGATGTCCATATCCCATGAGTGAATTTTAAAAAAAAGTCTTTAACTGCACGAGAATGAACAACAACGATGGGCAATAAATGCCAGCCTAGCCAGTGACATTCTATGATTGAAAAAAAAATGAAGTTAAAGCAAACATCTAAAGTAGTTCACCTTTCATGGTCAGTTAAACATCTTGTACCATGAGAAATGGTAGCAAATAATTTATTCTGCAGTGTCTATTGCCAAGACTTAATGATTTTCACCACTGGTGCAAGATGGTAGCAACGTGTCTAATCTACCAGATTTACTTGCAGCAATTCATCAAGGCTCCCCTGACTGAAATTTTCAAACCCACACCCTCCAGATCTACAGTTGATGAACAATAAATGCTGAATAGTAGGCGTCACAGACACCCATGAAATAATGCATTGAAAAGTCAAAATAAATAATCTGGTCAGGTACAGGAAATACCAACATACTTCAGATGTTACTTCAGTGGGAGAAAATTGAATAATTTAATGAACTGTCAAATGAAATGAGTCACGTAGAAAGATACTTACTGGATAAATTGTAGTCCTTTCTGAGTTTCTTGCCACCTATTACTTCTGTCCTTGGATACATTGGACATGTTATCCTTCACATTCAATTCCTCTGATGATTCAGTTTCTAAGTCAGAAAGGGAAACAATAAATTATAAACAACCATGCAAAAAATTTCTCATATTCCCCTTCTTCCCTAACATTACAAAGGGTAACAATTATATTTTTGTTTAAAAATTCATTCAACTTAATTGCAATAGTAAGGATACCACTGAATCAGCATTTTTTGTTTGCCAATGCATTAAACATCCTTTAAATAGGAATCAAAATGTATGTTTGGACATGTAAAATGCCACAATACCTCACCAACATTTTCCAGAGCATTTTGCTTTAGATTTTAGCTCCATCAGTCAAAGTTAATACAAGGCTTTCTCCTTAAAATCTCTCACAATTAACACAGGTACTGACAATTGATCCTCAGCTCATACATATAACATGACAATCCCAGAGCAGCACCAAGACTTGTTTTACTGCAATAAAACAGAAAATGCTAGAAACTGTCAGCAGGGCTGGCATGGATCTGAAACACAGAACAGAGTCAATCTCCACAGATACTGTCAGGCCTGCTGAATATTTCCAGCATTTACAGTATTTTTATGTTCTAGACTATGTGCTGTCTGATTCAAGGCTGTTTATCATAGAAGCAGAGACACTTACAGCACAGATTAAGTGTTTGTGTTGACTCACTGAAATTTGAAACCAATGCCTGTGCCTTGACCAATGTTGTCACATTGCATCTGAGGAACAGGACAGTCAAAGTTTTGGCCATGCGCCTTTCATCAGGAATGGGGGGGGGGGGGGGGCAAGAGGGTTGGGAGAATATATGGGGGGGTGGGGGTGGCTGAGGGAAAGTAGCTTGGAAGGCAAAACTTCACAAACCTCCTCAGTTAACCCATCGTCTCTGCCTGCTCCTACCTCACTGAACTTATCTCCTCGTACCTCGACACCGTCCTGACCCCTTGTCCAAGAACTCTCACATACATTTAGGACACCACCCCTGCCCTCCACAACTTTTGGTTTCCTGGATCCCACTGGCTCATCTTCACCATGGACATCCAGTCCCCGTACACATCCATTCACCATGACGAAGCCCTCTGCTTTTTCCTCTCCCACCGACCCAACTAGTTCCCTTTCGCTGACACACTCATTTGAATGGCAGAACTGGTCCTCACCCTCAATAATTTCTCCTTTGAATCCTCCCACTTCCTTCAGACCAAAAGAGTAGCCATAGGTACCCGTATGGGCCCCAACTATGCCTCTTCGTCGTGTACTTGGAACAGTCCATCTTCTGTAGTTACACCTGTGCCATTCCCCACCTATTCCTCCGCTAGATTGATGACTGTATCTTTGCCACCTCATGCTCCCACCTCATGCAACCTCATGATGGTTGAACAATTCATCAAATGCACGAACACCTTCCACCCTGATCTCAAGTTCACCTGTACCATCTTGGACACTCCCACCCCATTTCCTGGACTTCCTCATCTCCATTTCCAGTAACCCACTCAACACAGACATCCACTTCAAACCCACCGACTCCCACAGCTACCTGGACAACACCTCCTCCCACCTTCCCACCTGTAAAAATGCTATCTGTTACTCCCAATTTCTCTGTCTCCACTGCATCTGTTCCCAGGAGCAGCAATTCCAGTCCAGAAGATGCCAGAGGGCCTCATACTTCAAGGATTGCAATTTCCCTTCCCACGTGGTCAACAATGCCCTCCAGCACATCTCCTCCACTTCCCGCACCTCTGCCCTTGAACCCTACCCCTCCAACTGCAACAAGGACAGAACCCCCATCACCTGGTCCTCACCTCCCACCCCACCAATCTCCGGATACAATGCATCATCCTCCGCCTTTTCCGTCATTATAGTCAGACCCTACCAAAGATATATTTACATCCCCATCTCAATCAGCATTCCACAAAGACCATTCTCTCCAAGACTCCCTTATTAGATCCACATCCTCCCCCACCAATCCACCTTCCACTCCTGGCACCTTCCCTTGCCACTGCAAGAGGTGTAAAACCTGTGCCCACACCCCTCCACCTCACCTCCATCCAAGGCCCCAAAGGATCCTTCCACATCTGGCAGAGATTTTCCTGCACATCCAAACATCTCATCTACTGTGTCCATTGCACTAGATGTGGCCTCCTCTACATTGGGGAGGCAGGACGCCAACTTGCAGAATGGTTTAGAGAACACCTCTGAGACACATGGACCAAACAACTCCACCGCCTTGTGGCCAACCACTTCAACTCCGCCTCCCACTCTGCCAAGGACATGCAAATCCTGGGCCTCCTCTATTGCCTAATCCAAGCCATCTGAGACCTGGAGGAAGACACCCCATCTTCCGCCTTGGGACCCTCCAACTACATGGCATCAATGTCAATTTCACCAATTTCCTCATCTTCCCGCTGCCCCGCCCCACCTTATCCCAGATTCAACCCTCCAACTCAGCACAACTCTCTTGAAATATCCTACCTGTCCATCTTCCTTCCCACCTATCCGCTCCAATCTATCACCATCACCCCCCATCTTTTTCTACCTATCGCCTTCCAAGCTGCCTTCCTCCCATTTATCTCTCAACCCCCTTGACCCTGCCTGAAACGTTGATTCTCCTGCCCCTCGGATAGTGCCTGACTTGCTGTGCTTTTCCAGCACCACACGTTTTGACTCTGATCTGCAGTTCTCACTTCCTCCCAATGTTATAAAGTTGCTTATTTTACTCTAGGAACGCACACATAAAACTGAAAAATGCCAAATCAAAACATGACAGAAAAACATATTTGTGAAATTTTCCACAGGCTTACAGAAAAAAAAACTACCAACTTTTAGCATTCTGTCAGAATACTTTAGTAGCATCCAAGACCAATTAGATAAATAACATTTTTCCATCCTGATTAAATACACTGTCTTGAATCTCAATACTGTCACTAAATTCTCATCCTTCAAGTCAGCAGTGAGCTTGGGCATTTGCATCTTGCTCACTGTTACATTAAAGTTATAGCATAAAAGAATCAAAAAAGTTATAAAACAAATAAACTAACAAAAATAAAATAAAATCCTTGATGCTGAACCTTAAAACACAATTGCAAACTTTGAAGAGAGAAGGAGCACGTGGGCTTTATGAGGAAGCATAAGAATTGATGTCATCATTCCAAACCTTTGCCTATACATAGCATCATAGATAAACACTTGGACATTTTTAAAAGAATGTGATAAATTAAGCATTCTGCGATTTTCTTCTCTATTACAATAAGGAAAACACATTCATACACCACAATTCCGCTATTGTATCAATGAATTACAATACATTAATTAAAAAGACTGCTCAGATATACATTTACAGAGGACCATAGGGTGACACGGTGGCGCAATGGTTAGCACTGCTGCCTCACAGTGCTAGGGACCTGGGTTCGATTCCCACCTTGGGCGACTGTCTGTGTGGAGTTTGCACGTTTTACTCTAGTGATGGAGAGGGATAAGAGTGCACTACAGGGCAAGAGTTATAGCTGGGGGCAGGGAAATTATGATGCGGTGAGGCATGACTTAGGATGTGTGGCCTGGAAAAGTAAGCTTCAAGGCAAGGGTGTAATTGATATGTGGAGCTTGTTCAAGGAGCAACTATTGAGTGTCCTTGATAAGTATGTACCCGTCAGGCAGGTAGGAAAGGGTCGTGTGAGGGAGCCGTGGTTTAATAAGGAATTGGAATCCCTTGTTAAATGGAAGAGGGCAGCCTATGTAAAGATGAGGCGTGAAGGTTCAATTGGGGCGATTGAGAGTTATAAGGTAGCCAGGAAGGACCTGAAGAGAGAGCTAAGAGCAGCAAGGAGGGGACATGAAAGGTCCTTAGTTGGTAGGATTAAGGAAAACCCTAAGGCTTTCTATAGGTATGTCAGGAATAAAAGAATGACTAGGGTAGGAATAGGTCCAGTCAAGGATAGTAGTGGGAAGTTGCGTGTGGAGGCTGAAGAGATTGGGGAGACACCGAATGAATACTTTTCGTCAGTATTCAATCAGGAACAGGACATTGTTGTCAATGTGAGTACTGAGTCACAATTAAGTAGAATGGATGGCTTTGAGGTATGTAGAGAAGAGGTGCTGGAAATTCTGGAAAG